>NC_037681.1:91765106-91815308 GCF_003255815.1 Theropithecus gelada
ATTTTTTTTTTTTTTTTTTTTTTTTTTTTTTTTTTGAGACAGAGTCTGGCTCTGTCGCCCAGGCTGGAGTGCAGTGGCGCGATCTCGGCTCACTGCAAGCTCCGCCTCCCGGGTTCACGCCATTCTCCTGCCTCAGCCTCCCGAGTAGCTGGGACTACAGGCGCCCACAACCGCGCCCGGCTAATTTTTTGTATTTTTAGTAGAGACGGGGTTTCACCGTGGTCTCGATCTCCTGACCTTGTGATCCGCCCGCCTCGGCCTCCCAAAGTGCTGGGATTACAGGCGTGAGCCACCGCGCCCGGCCCATAATTTTTTTTAAAGAGTCTGAAGAGATTAACCACCATTTATAATGACTGGATCTTGTTTTTATCCTGATTAGAACAAATCAACTATAAAAAAAATTTGTAAATCAATCTGGGAAATTTAATTTATGAGCTGTGTATAGATGGTTCCAAAAGATTTACCTTTAATTTTGACTGAAGTGCCAGAAAATAAAGATGATAATGTCACCGTGGTTATTTTTGTATTTCTTAGAGATTCAAACTGAATAAGGGTAAAATGACATGCTGTTCATTTAAAATAATCTAAGGAAAAGAAAAAAGATGATGTGTAGCAAGAGCTTGAACACTGTTGAACCTGGGTGATGAGAGTACTGATATGATTTTTTTTCTGCTTCTCATAAGTTTGAACGATTTCATAAGAGAACTCCTAATGCTTTGTTTGGCAGTAAACCTGCACATTCTGCACATGTATCCCAGAACTTAAAGTATTAAGGGTGTTGGGACCCTGGGCCGGGCGCGATGGCTCACACCTGTAATCCCAGCACTTTGGGAGGCCCAAACACCCTGCTTTAGGCCAGTCTGGTTCTCCCTATCAACATAAATGACTCTTCTGCTCTGTCCTACCTGAAGTCTTCAGGAAGGGAAGGAATGGGGAGGAGTCATAGATACTATGACATATTGTATGTCATGTACATATGACATACAATACTATTTCCCTTTTTGTTTTTGGTAAGTAGAAAGAAATACAGTCATGTGTCACTTGATGGGTACAAGTTCTGAGAAACGCATCACTAGGCAATTTCATTGTTGTGCAAACATCACCACACGTGGATGGTGGAGCCTACTATACATCTAGGCTATAGGGTACAGCCTATTGCTCCTTGGCTACAAACCTGTACAGCATGTTACTGAATACTGTAGGCAAGTGTAACACAATGGTGTCTAAACACATTTCAACACAGAAAAGGTACAGTAAAAATACAGTGTTACAACCTTATGGGACCTCATGTGGACTCATCACTGACTGAAACATTGTTATGCGGTGTGGACTGTATTTGGCTAAACTAGTAAGGTATGCTAATCATTCCTCATATTTCCTCTTTGTTTCAACTAGCACTAAGTTTCAACTAGCACTATTACTTCTGTTTATCCTTTTGTATTTTGTAGGCTGTCTTTTAGTCAGTCACCTTTAATCCTCTCTGGAAAATGTGGAGCATGTATGAATAAATGAAGCAAGCAGGCAAGCTCTGGGTACACAGGGACTACTTGTTCAATCACATATCCCCAGCACCTTCTACAGTGAAGGACAGAGTGATACCAAAAATACTTAACAACCAGAAAAATACAGACAAAGATACTAATCAGATAGAATTGTGCGGCTGAGCATGGTGGTTCATGCCTGTAATCCCAGAGCTTTGGAAGGCTGAGGTAGAAGGATTGCTTGAGCCAAGAGTTTGAGACCAGCCTGGGCAATATATCAAGACTTTGTCTCTTAAAAAAAAAAAAAAAATTAGCTGGGCATCATGAGGTGATGCCTGTAGTTCAGGAGTTCCAGGTTACAGTGCATTATGATCGTACCACTGCACTCCTGCATGGGTGACAGAGTGAGAGCCTCTCTCTGAAGGAAAAAAATTGTAGAGGGAGAAGGGTGTCTGAAGGGTCCCAGAAAAGGGTCCTTCTGGAAAAGGAATGTTACTCAGGGGTTACAGAGCAGCAGCTGTTTACCAACCAGCAGGGAAGCATTTAAATATTTTTACAAACTCAATACAAATTTGAGTAAGTAAATATTTCTGGTAGCCCTTAAAGTTTTCACTGTGACACACTGTGCTGTCTGGGTAAACTCTCTATAGAGAAAGCATGGCCAGCTCTGTCTCCTCAAGCAGAGGCATGCAGAAGGCAGGCAGGGCGACCCCCCTTCTTGCCATCGCAGGCAGCAGGTTTGGACCACAAACACAAGCTGTGCCAGAAAACAGTGGGTGACTCAGTCCATACATGAGCAAGAGAAGAGATGGAACAAGATGCCCTCTAAACTTCCTCTAGTGAGAGGCAAAGACACACAAGAAATATGGGTAAACCTCACAAGAGAAAATAGAAACCAAGTCAACCTCAACAGAAAAATGCTGATTAACTAGTGAGATAGTAATCCACGTATGAGAAAGGGACATTTCAGCAAGTCTTTGAGTCAACGAAAAGCTATGGAGCATGCGCAAACAGATACATGCTAAGTCAGAGGTTTTATAAGATCCTGGTGAAAAAGGACAAAAAGTATCCCTGTGATAATTACACAGGGGAAAGCCAATTCTCTGATGAGTGGTTCAACTTTTTTTTTTTTTTTTTTTTTGAGACAGAGCTCTCACTCTGTTGCCCAGGCTGGAGTGAAGTGGCATGATCTTGGCTCACTGCAACCTCCGCCTCCCAGGTTCAAACGATTCTCCTGCCTCAGCCTCCCGTGTAGCTGGGATTACGGGTGTGTGCCGCCACGTCCAGCTAGTTTTTGTATTTTAGTAGAGACGGGATTTCACCGTGTTGCCCAGACTGGTCTCAAACTCCTGAGCTCAGGCAATCCGCCCACCTCGGCCTCCCAAAGTGCTGTAATAGGCGTGAGCCACCGCGCCCAGGTGACACACCACTTTTTAAAAATCACCAAGTGTGGCATCCATTGATGGCCTCCAGTACCTTTCTCCTTTTCCTCCTTTTAATTATAGCAACCCCCAAGTTTCAGCAGGGCACACAACTGCCTAGCTAGAGACTACATTCCCCAGCCTCCCTTGCAGAGAAGTGTGTCATGTAACTAAGCTTGGGCCAATGGGATAAGGACAGAAGTGATCCTAGAGCATCTCCTTAAAGGTCCTTGCCAGGTATTCCCGCTCCACCTTCCCTTCCCTCTGGTTGGCAAATGGTGATGCCTGGAGCAACCTTGTAAGTCATGTGTTACGTGTCATATGTAAGTCATGTGTCATATGCAGAGCTGCCCATCAGCATAGGATAGCTAATATTAGACTGAAAACAGAAAAATAAAATCTTATTAAGCCACTTAATTTTTTTGTGGAGGGCAGAGAAAGATGATGGTGGTGTTATACTAAAATAGCACCCAACTAACCACTTTTCACACCTTCTCCTCTTACCTACCTTCATTTTATACTCAATACATTTGCATGTAACTCTTCCAATCTCTGCTTTTGAATCTGCCATTACATTACTGAGCTTCCACTATTCCTTACTTAACTGAACTTCTAAATCACATAGCCAGCCTCCTTTGAAGGCGTGGACTCTGTTGATGGAATACCGATAGTGCAGTGTGGGAGAGAGGGAAGTGGATTCAAAGGTCCTGCTTCTCACCCTGGGGGGTGGGGTAGGGCTTAGACAGACCCTCAGGTCCACTGACAAAGACCTGCAGCCAAAAGTAACTCCCTAAAAATAAAATAAAGGCTAATATTAGGCCTTGTTTAGTTCCTTGCTTAAGGTCTTATAGCTTCCCTACCACGAATTTAAAACTCAGTTAATATAATGAAGGCAACTGGCAAGATGGGTAAGAGTGCAGACCCTGGAATCAGAACCAATCTGGGTTTCAGTCCCAGCCTCACTCCCTGCTACTGATATGACTGTGGGCAAATTAACTACTCTGTCTCAGTTTCCTTTCCAGTCAAATGGGGATAATAGGGCCCTCACAGGGGAGCTATGAGAATTTAAGAAAATAATATGTGTTGAGTTACTTTGTAGACATACTACTAGAGGACTCACTAAATGTTAGTTCTTTTTTTTGAGACAGGGTCTCGCTCTGTCATCCAGGCTGAAGTGCAGTGGCGTGATCACAGCTCACTGCAACCTCCACCTCAGCACTTCCTGGGCTCAAGTGATGCTCCCACCTCAGCCTCCCAAGTAGCTGGGACTACAGGTGCATACCACCACACCTGACTAACTTTTTGTATTTTTAGTAGAGATATCTTGCCCAGGCTGGTCTCAAACTCCTAAGCTCAAGCAATCTGCCCACCTTGGCCTCCCAAAGTGCCAAGATTACAGGTATGTATTAGTCCATTTTCATGCTACTGATAAATCCATACCCGAGACTGGACAATTTGCAAAAGAAACAGGTTTAATGATTTACAGTTCCACATGGCTGGAGAGGCCTCACACTCATGGCAGAAGGCAAGGAGGAGCAAGTCACATCTTACGTGGATGGCGGCAGGCAAAGAGAGAGATTGGGCAGGGAAATCCCCCTTATAAAACTGTCAGATCTTGTGAAACTTATTCACTATCACAAGAACAGCATGGGAAAGGCCTGCCCCCATGATTCAATTACCTCCCACCGGGTCCCTCCCATAACATGTGGGAATTCAAGATGAGATTTGGGTGGGGACACAGCCAAGCCATGTCAAGGCATGAGCCACCACACCCCGCCACTAAGTGTTAGCTGTTATGATAACTCTGTGCCTTTCCACGTGCAATTCCCTCTGCCTGGAATAACTTTCTCCTTTTGTTCACCTGGGGAATTCCTTCACATTCATTGTAACTCACGCTCTATGAGGACTTCCCAGCAACTCAATTTGCCAGAAGCAATCAATCTCCTTCATCTGTGCTACTGCAAAGTCACACATATCAAATCTACTTATCATAGTATATTGCACTTGAGTGTTTAAATTTCTGCCCCTCCTCACTATGGACATGACTCATATCTTATTCACTGCTAAATTCCAAGTACTTGGCAGAATACACATTGTAGGGTTTCATACATGTTTGCAATAATGAACTGAATACATCCTTGAATTCACTCTAGAATCAAACTACCTCTCCTCTGTATTAGAAATTTAGCCTAACAGGCCGGGCAAGGTGGCTCACGCCTGTAATCCCAGCACTTTGAGAGGCCGAGGTAGGTGAATCACCTGAGGTCAGGAGTTTGAGACCAGCCTGACCAACATGGTGAAACCTCATCTCTACTAAAAATACAAAATTAGCTGGGCATGGTGGCGCATGCCTGTAATCCCAGCTACTTGGGAGGCTGAGGAAGGAGAATCACTTGAACTCAGGAGGCAGAGGTTGCAGCGAGCCGAGATCACACCATACTGCACTCCAGTCTGGGCGACAGAGTGAGACTCCATCTCAAAAATAAAAAAAAAAGAAAGAAAAGAAAAAGAAATTTGGCTTAACAATTATGTCATTCTTTCTATCAAAAGAATTGTCCTAGCAAATTAAATCGATGCATAATTGTCATTGCTGATATTCTAAAAGGCAGTTATCTGAACATGAACATCTATAGAAATGTTCTCTAATGAGACTTTTCTTGTCTAACATTTCTTCACATTCCTTTAAAAATTGTTGGCAGATGCAATTCAGAAGATCTTAAAAATCAGTCAGTAATTGAAAAGTATTGACTTTGTAATAATGAAGTTATTAGAATTTTAAGGAGAGAAAAGAGTTATAAAGAATACTTAGCATGTACATTGAAAGCTTTACTTTATAAAGTCTTTTCATTTGCTTCTCCTAATTGCCTTGTGATAGTGAAAACAGCTGTATTCCTGTTACATGGGAGGTCACACGTGATCAGTTCTAAAGCAGATTCTATATTGTGGCTAACTTTGGTGGCACTTACAGTGGTCACTGAATCCAGACTTCAAAAAAATACATTAATATTATATGTTAGAATTTTCTAAAGGGAAAAGAAAGGTATGTAAGGATCCACCTTTGAGGAGGATGAATATTATCATTCTCCATAAAGAACCTTACAAAAGTTTCTAATGACAGTGACCATAATTAGTCTTAAAAAGTAAAAGACATATTTTAAAAGACAGATTTAAAATACCAGGCATTAAAATAATTAAAATACCTCGATGCAGATGTGATGCATTCCTCCAGCCTTGTTTTTCTGCAGAAAACCTGCAATTGGACTGTCACGTCCCAATGGATGAAGCAGTTCCATCTTGGTATTTCCCAGGTTGACAAAAACAACAGATACTCCATGTTCAGGAAGAGGGACCGCTTCACTTACCTGGGCCCCGAGAATATTCTTATAAAATGCTGCAGCCTTTTCCAAATCTGGCACTGCTATGGCTACATGATTGAGTCGACCCAGGTTCCACAAAGAACCTGCCACTTGATCCAAGGGCTGTGATGTGGAAGAAGCTCTTAATGTTGGAATGGGAGCTTGGAGTCTGGAAAAAAGCCCTGAAAAATTGAACAGCCATTGATATCCTTCTTTTGAGAATTAATACACTTCTAAATTGAATTTAAAAAACTAAACAAATAACACATGCAAAAATTCGTTATTTATATATCTATTCTTTTCAATTATTGAAATGAAACCAGGAGATAAATGGAAAAACTTACACCAGAATTACTCTGCTCTGCCCATTCAAATAACTGACTGGAATAAAAAAGCTAATTCTGAGCTGTAGTTAGATTTAAAACACAGAATAACATTTTTTCATAATGATTCATATTTACCAGTAACACTTAAAGAATAGTGGCATATTAAGAATTATTTGCTATTCTCTCTCTGCATTTCACAATGAAACAACATATTTAATAAGAACGAGCAATTTCTCTACCTGTACCCAATTTTTTGTCTTATATTTTGTAACAAGTCCATTAAAGGTATAAACATACATTAAAAGAATACATACGGTACTCTTTGATGCTCTGTTGCCCAGCCTGAAGTGCTGGAGTGCAATAGTGTGATCTCAGCTCACTGCAACCTCCACCTCCTGGGTTCAAGTGATTTGCCGGCCTCAGCCTCCCAAGAAGCTGGGATTACAGGTGCCCGCCACAATACCCAGCTAATGTGTGTGTGTGTGTGTGTGTGTGTGTGTGTGTGTGTGTGTTATATATATTTTTTGAGACGGAGTCTTGCTCTTTTGCCCAGGCTGGAGTGAAGTGGCGTGATCTGGGCTCACTGCAACCTCTGCCTCCTGGGTTCAAGAGATTCTCCTGCCTCAGCCTCCTGAGTAGCTGGAATTACAGGCGCCTACCACATGCCCAGCTAATTTTGTATTTTCAGTAGAGATGGGGTTTCGCCATGTTGGCGAGGCTGGTCTTGAACTCCTGACCTCAGGTGATCCACCTGCCTCGGCCTCCCAGAGTGACATGATTAGAGGTGTGAGCCACTGTGCCCACCCTAATTTTTGTATTTTTAGTAGAGACGGGTTTCACCATGTTGGTCAGGCTGGTCTCAAACTCCTGACCTCAGGTGATCCACCCACCTTGGTCTCCCAAAGTGCTGGGATTATAGGCGTGAGCCACCATTCCGGCCAGTTTTTAGCATTTTTAAAATTCACTATCACTGTGTCCTCATCAGATAGTTTCTTGATTTCCACAGACAACTCTGCATTCCATTCATTCAGCAAAGAGTCATTGTATGTCATTAGCAACAAGAATGGCCTGAATTTACTGTGCACCTACTGTCTGGCACTGTATTTATTTTTTTACACCAACTGTCTAATATTCACAACAAACCTACAAGTTAGAAACTTAGTAAGTTTCATTGTTACCATGAAATCCAAGTGGATTACAACCCAGTACACATATACATAAATGTACAATTGAAACTAAATTGCAAAAAAAGAATACCTTCCACCTCAGCCTCCTGAGTAGCTGGAACCATAGGCAAGAGCTACCATGCCTGGCTAATTTTTGTATGTTTTGTAGAGATGGGGGGTTTCACCATGTTGCCCAGGCTGGTCTTGAACTCCTGGGCTCAAGCGATCCTCCCACCTTGGCCTCCCAAAGTGCTGGGACTACAGATGTGAGCCACCACATTAGGCCAGTGAAAATGTTTTGAAATAGATAAACGTGACAGTTGCACAAACCCAGTGAATGTAATAATTGCTGTTAAACTGTACTGTTTTTAATTTTTTTGAGACGAAGTCTTGCTCTCTCGCCCAGGCTAGAGTGCATTGGTGTGATCTCAGTTCACTACAACCTCCACCTCCCGGGTTCAAGCGATTCTCCTGCCTCAGCCTCCTGAGTAACTGGGATTACAGGTGCGTGCCACAACACCCGGCTAATTTTTTTATTTTTAGTAGAGATGGGGTTTCCCCATCTTGGTCAGGCGGTCTCAAACTTCTGACCTCGTGATCCACCCACCTTGGCCTCCCAAAGTCCTGGGATTACAGGCATGAGCCACTGCGCCCGGCCTAAACTGTACATTTTTAAAGGGTTTTGTTATGTAAATTTTACCTAAAAAAAAAAAAAAAATGGCCCAACAATAAAAATCCAAAGGTGAAATTGTGTAGACCAAGCAAACTGGGTAGAGAACAGTGAATAAAGAGGTTAAAATGAGATAGAGCTTTATATTTAATAAAAATGTGCTCCTGAAAATTTGTTGTGAATTGAATTCTTATTATATTTTCTCTTGCTACAAGTAATTGTAGCAACTTTTTTCCAGCTTGAGGTCCCATGACTAATAGAAATGGTGTATCTTTAAGGTATACAATGTGATGTTTTAACATATGCATAAATTATGAAAATGATTACCAACACTGAAGCTAACTTTTTAAAGCTATTTTTATTTCAGGTTGCCCTCTAATTCGTAGGAATTCACAGCTCTTTAGTTTTAGGTTTCTCTGCCTCCCATTTCAGAATAGTGCAGCAGAACTGCATTATTTTGAATTCTGTAATGTTTAATTTGTGATTTTTCCAATAAAGGTTGCTTTGCATGAATATACTACAATGTAAAACCACGTGCAAATAAATGTGTAAGATATTTAAAAATAGAAGTGTTAATAAAAAATGCGTGTAAAGATGAATACAGATTTAAGAAACTACTTTCACATATGTCAAGAAGCTGGTATACAGGTAAAAGATCAAAATCGGATGTGTATGTTAACTCTCATTCCAATCTTCCTTTCAATATCAGTTCTTGTTAATCACTTTTAGTGTCCTGACTTAAAAATAACATTGCATTTCTTTCAGTTCAGATTTTGCGCTTATTTCTGATTACACTTTTTAAACACTGTCCTTGCATACATAAAGTTTAGCTGCAAGGATCTATAGTCAAATGCATTAAGAGTACTTATTATTTAAAGACATTAGATGTTAAATTTGTACAAAAAGTACTAAGTTCACCCATTTGAAGTGTACAATTCACTTCATATAATCTAATTTTAGAACATGTAATGAGCTTTTTTTTTGGAAACAAGTCTGGGTCTGTAGCCCAGGCTGGAGTGCAATGGCACAATCTCGGCTCAGTGCAACCTCTCCTTCCCAGGTTCAAGCAATTCTCCTGCCTCAGCCTCTCGAGTAGCTGGGATTACATGAGCGTGCCACCACACCTGGTTAATTTTTGTATTTTTAGTAGAGATGGGGTTTTGCCATATTGGCCAGGCTGGTCTTGAACTCCTGACCCCAGGCGATCCACCTGCCTTAGCCTCCCAAAGTGCTGGGATTACAGGCGCGAGTCACCGCGCCTGGCCAAACATAAGTCTGCATTTTCACGTATCTGGTTTGAGGAAACATACAGATTTAGAAAGTCATTCATTAGAAGTGCCTTCAAGTTAGTCTGGTAAGTTTTCTTTTAACCATTTGACCAGTTAATTTCACAGCACCATATATATATCTCCAACTTGTTTCAAACTATGATCAAATTTTATTTTTATTCATTACAGTAACTAAACAGATTACATTTCTGTTAGCCCATTTACAGATGATTAATAAAAGTAAACCTATGCAGTCATGTAAGTTGGTCATTCTTGTCTCCCACCTAACAGGTTCAATTTCCATTTTCAGAACTTTTCTACGTGTTCAATCTGATTTTTCTGTGCTTTTGTTTTCCTGCGAAGTTTTATGTTCCTTAAAAGAGGGGCCATAACATAGAATTACCATGTAATCCAGCAATTCCACTTTTGAGAATATACACCCCCAAAAAAGCGGGAATTCAGAGGTATTTGTATACCCACGTTCATAGCTGTATTGCAATAGCCAAAAGGTGGGGAAACCCCAACCGTCTACCAAGAGATGAATGGATAAACAAAATGTGGTATACACACACAACGGAATATTATTCAGTCTTAAAAAGCACCTTTTTTTTTTTTTTTTTTTTGAGACGGAGTTTTGCTCTTGTTGTCCAGGCTGGAGTGCAGTGGCGCAATCTTGGCTCACGGCAACCTCCGCCTCCCGGGTCCTGCCTCAGCCTCCCGAGCAGCTGGGATTACAGGCGTGCGCCACCACGCCCGACTAATTTTTGTATTTTTAGTAGACAGGGGCTCACGCCTGTAATCCCAGCACTTTGGGAAGCTGAGGTGGGCGGATCACCTGAGGCCAGGAGTTCGAAACCAGCTTAGCCAACATGGTGAAACACTGTCTCTACTAAAGGTACAAAAAATTAGCCGGGCGTGGTGGCGGGTGCCTGTAATCCCAACTACTCGGGAGGCTGAGGTGGGAGAATGGCTTGAACCTGGGAGGCGGAACTTGCAGTGAGCTGAGATCACGCCACTGCACTCCAGCCTGGGCGACAGAGTGAGACCCTATCTCAAAAAAAAAAAAAAAAAAAAGGTAAATTTTACTTTATGTATATTCAACCACACACAAAAGTGCAGCCATTAAGTTTCAAGTATCTTAATAGGACAAATCAAAGGCAATCTTTGGAATACACTATCTTCATTTTTCCTTTATGCCAAGACGTGTATGTAAGTTACAAAACAAACATTCACCTTTATCTGTATTGAGTTCTTGCAGTATGTATATGACCCGTTGGAAACCATACTTTTTCTCAAACTGTCAATCATTAAAGGGTGCAGTTCTAAAAGTACACATAAAAATGCCTTTTCCCAAATATTCATTTATTTATATTTTTACGTTCCTATTTTGTGTATCACCTAAGAGGGTATGCCTTACGGTTAACAATGTGCTCTGGTGCTAGAAGGATTTATCACGAATGTCCCAGAGTAACTCTGGGGCATTACCACTTGGCACCTTCTTCCTAACAGGGAATCTCAGATTAAGGGAAAAACTTGCCCTCTCATAAAAGGAGGAAGAGAAAAAAAAGGATAAAAAGAGGAGAAAGTGAGAGCCAGAAAACGTGACAATTATTAGTTATTTCTGTCATAACTTATCCTATGTACACATTTTTTAAAAAATGAAGGGGGAGAGAACTCAAGGAAGTTTCCAAATCCACATGCTTTTATCTATGTACGCGATGATAAACACATTAGTGCACGTGGAAAAATCCCTCCTTTTGTATTCTTTACACCACTGACCTTTGAGTGTTCCCAACAGAAAGCTGGTCATGCTTGGAGTTCGGCCGAAGTAGCAGTTGTTGTTTTTACAGGACTTGCTCTCCTTTCTGGTTTCTCCCCATTCTCTTTATTGGTGCGCAGTAAAATAACTTACCAACCCGCTTCTATTCACTTCTGTCCCTGCCCTGCCTGACCCACCGGGCAAGTTCCCTCGCCTCTCCCGCCCACATACTGGAAGGTGCAGTGCCCAGGGCGCACAGCTCCCGGATGGCAATGGGACTCATGCACAAGGCAATCCCCGCTACTACGCGGAGGCGTTTCTGGAAGTTACCGTCAGCCTAGGTGCCAGCAGCGGCCGTGGAACGCGCCCCCGGGGGAGAGAGGGCATTAGATAAAGGTGCTTTGGCCACGCCGAGGCCTCCTCCGCCCCCGACCTCCGTTCCCACACGCCCTGCCCCACGGCGACTTTCGCCGGTGCCCGGTATTCACCTACGGCATTCCCGGCGGCAGCCCTCAGCGCCCGCGCCATTTTGGAAAGCAACCCGCCACGTCCAGACCCGCAGAGGACGGTGAGAGACGCGCAGCAGAGGACAGGGCGGGAGGCAGAGGGGGCGGGGACAGACAGGTTAGGGGCGCGGCGAAGGGCGCTGCTTTCCTGCTTCAACACGCCTACTTTAGCTAAAACAGAAACTTAAAGCCAGGACGGGTCACCCTTTGTGGGCCCCTGAAAAATACAAAACGAAGTTTCGAGAGAGTTCAAAGGCGTTTGGACCGACCATGGCGATTTTAGATTTCCGTGCCCCTGCAGAAGAGAAAGCGCTCGCGGTGCCATTGGCTCTGGCTGAGGGCGAGTCCGGAACCTGTGCGCAGCGGAACTTTCGGCTCTGACATCCACGTTGCGCTACGCGCCTGTTTGCCGAGCGGTTTCCGGGCGGCTCCCTTCCCTTGCATGCGGCATTGTGTCGGGAGTTGCTGACAGCCATGGCCCCGCGGGTCTGGCGTCGACGGACCCTGGAGCGGTGTCTGGCAGAAGTCGGCAAAGCCACGGGTCGGCCCGAGTGCTTCCTCACGTAAGTGCGCAGATCCCGGGCTCGGGGTGCGACCGGGGTCTCACGTGGACGCGGGTTGCAAATTGTGGAGCTGGGGTAAGGTAAGGGGAAATATAAATCACTTTTCCCCAAATTTCGGAGTCTGTACTTTCCTAGGCTATCAAAATTTTAAAAATTGTTAACATTTATATAGATGGATCTCTCAGTTGAGTGTTACTGAAATCACCCTAACCTCAGTTATTAACGGCTAGAAGCTTCCCTTGGGCTTCTGACGCCTGCATCCCTCTACACACAAACTGTTGGTTTCTCCTTCCTCCAATGTGCTCCTAAAGCACTCAGTGCTTAGCATACTTTATTGAAAGTACGAACTTGTCACTTGTCTGTCCACCCCCCAAAACTAAGCTTCTTGAGAATTAGAACTTTCATGTCTCTTCCCAGCACAAGCGTTTTATATGTATTTTGTTGAAGAATTTAAAATACGATCTGTGAAATTATTACTCATTTATATTTCAAACCCCGGCTCACAGCAACTACAGATTTTGCTTAGTTTGAATTCAGTAGCACACAACTGGGATATCCGCACTGTGCAACTTTTAACGATTTTTAAAATTTTGGTACTGTCAAGCATCTCAAATTCACTGCGTCCAAAATAGAGCTGTTGTTTCTGTTTAATAGAATTGTTGTTTCTGCCCACCCATACTCTGCCATCCCCTGAAGTCCTTTTCCCATGCTCACCTGTCAAGCACGTCCGTGTGAAGAGACCACTAAAACAGGCTTTGTGTGAGCAGCAAGGCTGTTTATTCACTTGGGTGCATGTGGGCTGAGTCCGAAAAGAGAGCGAACGGTGATGGGGAAGAGGTTGCTTTATAGGAGTTGGGTAGGTAATGGAAAATTACAGTAAAAGGTGGTTATCTGTTGTTAGCAGAGGAGGAGGTCACAAGGTACATGGTAGGGAGATCATAAGACTTATTGTCCAGAAGAAGAATATCACAAGGTCCATTGATCAGTTAAGGTAGGGCAGGGACAAGTCACAATGGAGGAATGTTGTAATCTTGGTTAATCAGTTAAGGCAGGAACTGTTTTACTTCTTTGGTGGTTTTTCCGCTGCCCCAGACTTCTTGGCTCCTGCGGGCCACCTGGACGTATATGTGCAGGTCGCAGGGGTTACAATGGCTGAGCTTGGGCTCAGAGGCCTGACACCACCACGCAAGCCTTCCCTATCTCAGTAAATGGCACTTCTGTCTTTCCAGTTTCTCAAACATGAAAGTAGGCTGCTACTTTATTGTCTTCGTTTTTCTCTATTCTGTATCTAATTCCTTAGCAGTCCTGTCAGTTCTACCTCCAAACTAAGCATATTCACTGCTCTAACTCCAGTTTACATCACCATTATCCTTTGCCTGGAATGCTGCATCAATCAACCTTCTAATCACTGTACTTTTCCTCCTCCTCCCTCCTCCCTTTCTTCTTCCTTCGTGTAAATCATCATTTCATCCCTCTGCTTAAAATGTTTTCTCTTTTTTTTTTTTTTTTGAGACAGAGTCTCGCTCTGCCGCCCAGGCTGGAGTGCAGTGGCCAGATCTCAGCTCACTGCAAGCTCCGCCTCCCGGGTTTACGCCATTCTCCTGCCTCAGCCTCCCGAGTAGCTGGGACTACAGGCGCCGCCACCTCGCCCGGCTAGTTTTTTGTATTTTTTAGTAGAGACGGGGTTTCACCGGGTTAGCCAGGATGGTCTCAATCTCCTGACCTTGTGATCCACCCGTCTCGGCCTCCCAAAGTGCTGGGATTACAGGCTTGAGCCACCGCGCCCGGCCTAAAATGTTTACTCTTTACACTTTAAATGACAAACTCTTACTCCTGAGCCACGCGTAATTTGGCTCCCATCAGTCTCTCCAGCTTCACCTTCTGCCTCCTTCCACTTTAGCCGTGCTTACCTTTTTGTTCCTCAAGCTCACCTCTAGAGGATTTGCATCTTAGAGGATTTCTTCTGCCTGGAATACATGTTTCCCAATCTTTATAAGACTATCTCCTTATCTACAGCTTTCCCCTCGGATGTGGCATCTAAGAGAGGTTTTCCTTGACCACTGTAGCCAAAGCAAATGTTGATCATTGAATGAATAAGTGAATGAATGAATGGAGTTGTATATAATGTAGCAGAATTGATCATTTAAGGCTAATTTACTACATATCTCCAAGCAAATAAATTTGTAATGGTTTTCCTGCCTAAAATCTATACAGCTGATTCACAGATACTTGGTTGACAGGTTTTATATATCAATGTAGGTCAGCTTATATGTTGTTGGGGGCCAGAATCTATACTTACACTTCATTCAAATTTGATTTTACAAAAGAGTTGGGTTTTTAAATTTTATTAAGAGTGCTGTGAAATTATTACCTATAATTCTAAATCTCAATTCCTCCCAATAGGATTCAAGATGGATTGGCATCAAAGTTCACTTCTTTAACAAAAGTGCTTTATGACTTTAATAAAATATTAGAGAATGGTAGGATCCATGGAAGCTGCTTGCAAAAACTTGTGATAGAAAATTTTGATGATGAGCAGATTTGGCAACAACTGGAATTGCAAAATGAACCAATTTTACAATACTTTCAGAATGCAGTTAGTGAAACAATTAATGATGAAGACATCAGTCTTCTCCCAGAGAGTGAAGAACAGGAACGTGAAGAGGATGGTTCAGAGATAGAGGCTGATGACCAGGAGGACCTAGAAGATTTAGAAGAGGAGGAAGAAGTGTCAGACATGGGTGATGATGATCCTGAAGTGGGTGAGAGAACTAAAAACTCGAGCAAATCTGGTCTGAGGAAAAGCCCAGTTTTCAGTGATGAGGATTCTGACCTTGACTTTGATATCAGCAAATTGGAACAGCAGAGCAAGGTGCAACACAAAGGACATGGAAAACCTAGAGAAAAGTCCGTAGTAGATGATAAATTCTTCAAACTCTCCGAAATGGAGGCCTATTTAGAAAACATAGAAAAAGAAGAGGAACGAAAAGATGATAATGATGATGAGGAGGAAGATATTGATTTTTTTGAAGATATTGATTCTGATGAAGATGAAGGGGGACTGTTTGGAAGTAAAAAACTTAAGGTAAAGTTTTGAGAGAGGAGAGAACACTTTCCTCCTCAAATTAGCTTTCGTTCTCTTTTTCTAGGGGAGATTGAATTGTAGTTAGAAGTTTTAGTGATAAGAAATATTGTGCTCTATCTTATCAGTTACAAATGAATCTTCTTCCGTTCAATTTATGTTCCAGTTGGTCTTATAGTTTTGTGGTAGTGTTATTAGTTGCCATTTTCATCTAATCACTATTTAGTTATTAGTTTAGTTATTAGTTATTAGCTCATAGTGTTATTAAGTCAGAAAGTAATATATACATACAAATCTATGTGCATGTGTTAATATATTTTTCTATTCCTAATTAATAGTTTTTAAAATCTTTTTAGTCAGGTAAAAGTTCCAGAAATCTGAAATACAAAGATTTTTTTGATCCAGTTGAAAGTGATGAAGACACAACAAGTGTTCATGATGATGAGCTGGATTCAAACAAAGATGATGATGAAATTGCTGAAGAGGAAGCAGAAGAACTAAATATTTCAGAAACGTGAGTATTTTGAACCATCCTTTATATTGTAGGCTGGAATTGCCCAATCATGTATGTGTACTCGTAGTTATCAAATGTGTCTGTCTTAAGAAATTGGATTCTCTAATATCAGATATTCTCAAGATAGCCAGAGGAAAGTCTCTGAATGTAAAGGGACATTAGATATCACTTAATGAAGAAAAATATCACTGGTAGTAGCAATCAAACCTTCCTTACCAGGAACTTTGATTTGGTTTTGTGTCAATAAAATCCTGTTATTTTTGTGAGATAAGAGATTTGTATTGTAGATTGATTAATATTTTATATATGTTGGACACTTTTTGTTCTGTTTCTTTTTTTTTTTTTTTTGAGACGGAGTCTTGCTCTGTCACCCAGGCTGGAGTGCAGTGGCGCAATCTCCACTCACTGCAAGCTCCGCCTCCCGGGTTCACGCCATTCTCCTGCCTCAGCCTCCCGTGTAGCTGGGACTACAGACGCCCGCCATCACGCCTGGCTAATTTTTTTTTTTTTATAGTTTTAGTAGAGACGGGGTTTCATTGTGTTGGCCAGGATGGTCTCAATCTCCTGACCTCGTGATCTGCCCGTCTCGGCCTCCCTGTTCTGTTTCTTACATAGCATTTTACCTAAATAATACCTTTTGTTCCTTAATAACTGAATGATTTTGGAAGTTCTGAGTATTTGGTTGCATTAGGTATATAAAAGAAGAACTTTATTAAGGGAAAATTTGTTTCCTTTTGTTTTTCTAATGGAAAGTAGCATATTTTTTTTTGTAAGAGTTTTGGTATTGTAGGGATGAAGATGATGACCTTGAAGAAAATGAAGACGATAAACAACATAAAGAAAGCTTGAAAAGAGTGACCTTTGCTTTACCAGATGACGAGGAAACTGAAGATACAGGTGTTTTAAATGTAAAGAAAAATTCTGATGAAGTTAAATCCTCTTTTGAAAAAAGGCAGGAAAAGGTAATTAGTAATTTATGGAATTTTTAATATACTTGACATTAAACCATCCTTTGAAAACTATTAACCATCCTTTGAAAACAGATATCTTGGCCAGGTGCAGTGGCTCACGCCTGTAATCCTAGCACTTTGGCAGTCCGAAGCAAGAGGATCGCTTGAGCTCAGGAGTTCAGAACCAGCGTAGGCAACATAGTGAGACCTTGTCTCTACCAAAAATACAAAAATTATCTGGGCATAGTGATGTGTACCTGTAGTCCAACTACTCTGGTGGCTGAGGCGGGAGGATCACTTGAGCCTAGGAGGTTGATGCTGTGGTGAGCTATGATTGCATCACTGCTCTCTAGACTGGGCGGCAGAGCAAGACCTTGTCTTAAAACAAACAAAAAACCAAAAATCTTCCCATATGGAAAGCATCTGATGAGCAAAAGTCAGTGCCTGCATTTCAATTTGGGGCCTGTGAGTAAAATAGTTGCTTCTGCTGGGCGCAATGGCTCACACCTGTAATCCCAGCACTTTGGGAGGCTGAGGCAGGTGGATCACTTCAGTTCAGGAGTTTGAGACCAGCCTAGCTAACATGGTAAAACCTCATCTCTACTAAAAAAAAAAAAAAAAAAAAATAGGCATGGTGGCGGGCACCTGTAATCCCAGCTACTCGGGAGGCTGAGGCAGGAGAATCCCTTGAACCCAGGAGGCGGAGGTTGCAGTGAGCCAAGATGGTGTCACTGGATTCCAGCCTGGGTGGCAGAGTGCGACTCTGACTCAAAAATAAAAAAAATTTTTAAAGATAGTTGTTTTTTCCTTTGTCCCTAATGTCTTTATATATATAGCATGTCTCTCCTGATAAAGCTGTCCTGTGAGCCTCTTAACTGTTTTGACTGCTTTGGAGGATACCGTGTATGTCCCTTTTTTTTTTTTTTTTTTTTGAGATGGAGTTTCACTCTTGTCACCCAGGCTGGAGTGCAGTGGCGTGATCTTAGCTCACTGCAACCTCTACCTTTCAGGTTCAAACAATTCTCCTGCCTCAGCTTCCTGAGTAGTTGGGATTACACCACGCCCAGCTAATTTTTTGTATTTTTAGTAGAGACAGGGTTTCACCATGTTGGCCAGGCTGGACTGAAACTCCTGACCTCGGGTGATCCACCCGCCTCAGCCTCCCAAAGTGCTGGGATTACAGGTGTGAGCCACTGCGCCCGGCCAACACCACCTGTGTCTTTAAGGTACTCCGCAGATTTTTGTGAGTGCTGAATAGCCATAATTTTAATTTATGCCATTGCAAACATATCTTCAAAGTTGGTAAAAATTGTTTCTTTGTGTCATGATTTCAGACAAGTGAAATTTCATTTAATTTTTGTAGATGTAGTCTGGGTCTAATAATTTGGCTGTATCATTTATTTATCTTAAAATTTTTATCACAATAAAAATGAGAATAGGGCTAGGCACAGTGGCTCACACCTGCACTTTGGGAGGCTGAGGAGGGAGGATTGTTTAGAGCCCAGGAATTCGAGGCCAACCTGGGCAACGGGTCAAAAGCCCATCTGCACTAAAAGTTAAAAAAATCAACTGAGCATGGTAGTGTGCGCCTATAGTATTTGCTACTCGAGAGGCAGATGGGGGAGGATCTCTGGAGTCCAGCAGTTCAAGGCTGCAGTCGAGATATGATTGCACCACAGCACTCCAGCCTGGGCAACAGAGCTAGAGACTGTGTTAAAAAAAAAAAAAAAAAAAAAGAGAATAGGCAGATAATAAAAGATACCAAGAATATCAAAAGAATTGTTTTTAAAATTTGAGAATCTGAATTAAATCCGTGGTTGTCAGATTGTCCCCAGAAGATAGAGAAATTCTAAGGTAAAAAAAGCACCATTATAAAATATCAATGAGTTAGTGTCCTTCCACCCCACTCTTCCCACCCTCCTCCAACACATAAAGAAAGAAAGGTTTGGTTTTATTGTGAAATTACATCAGACCTTCAAGTTAAGTTTCAGTAAATCACAAATAATTTATTTCAGTTTCCACATATAAAGAATAAAGTAGAACTTTCAAACTTTTTTTTTTTGAAACTGTTAGAACGTGAAAACCCAAACCTGACAAAGGTAGCATTAAAACGCACGCGCGCGCACACACACACACACACACAAATTCACGAACGGGGTTGCAAAAATCCTGCAGCACGGTGGAAGAATTATGCCACACAACTGCATGAACCTTATTCTCTTGAATCAGTATTAGAAAATCTAGTATGATTCCTGACTGCAAGACATTAAGGAGAAAAAAACATATGGTCACCTCCATATGTCAGAAAAACATTTGATAAAATTCAATATTCATTTCTAATTTTTTTTCACTCCTAGCGGAATACAAATATATCTATGCCATCATGCATGATGGGTGAAATTCTAGAAGCATCCCTTTAAGATTAGGAATGAGATAAGATGTCCAGTATTACAGTTACCACTGTTGATTAACATTCTTTTAGACTCATAAGCCAGCGTAACTACAAAAGATAAGGATAAGAGATTAGGAAAACTGCCAGGGGTGGTCGCTCATGCCTATAATCCCAGCACTTTGGGAGACCAAGGTAGGAGGATTGCTTGAGCTCAGGAGTTCGAGACCAGCCTGGGCAACATGGTAAGACCTCGTCTCTACCAAAAATACGAAAATTAGTCAGGCGTGGTTGCACATGCTTGTGGTCCCAGTTACTTGGGAGTCTGAGGAGAGAGGATTGCTTGAGCCTGGCAGGTGGAGGTTGCAGTGAGCTGAGATCACGCAACTGCTCTTCAGCCTAGGCAACCAAGTGAGACTGTCTCCAAAAAAAAAAAAAAAAAAAGATTAGGAATCCTGCAGATGTAATTATATTCTACTAGAAGTGAAAAATGAATGCGTTAGTATTTGGAGAGGAAACTGAATGGATAAACTGAATTGATATTAGGAAAATAAGAGAATTCTGTAAGATAGCTGAAAAGGCTGGCATTTTATACACTGAAGTCATCATTGTTGTCTTTTAGAAGTTAGAGATAATGACCCGGCGTGGTGGCTCACGCCTATAATCCCAGCACTTGGTGAAACTCCATCTCTACTCAAAAATTAGCTGGGCATGGTGGCACACGCCTGTAATCCCAGCTACTCAGGAGGCTGAGGCAGGAGAATTGCTCAGGAGATGGAGGTTGCAGTGAGCTGAGATAACACCACTGCACTCCAGCCTAGGCGACAGAGTGAGACTCTGCCTCAAAAAAATATAAAAAAAGGAGTTAGAATAAGAATTTGAGTTTGGAGTCAAAAGAGTCAGACTCCATCAGATACTAATATTCTTTTTTTTTTTTTTTTTGCGACGGAGTCTTACTGTGTCGCCCAGGCTGGAGTGCAGTGGCCGGATCTCAGCTCACTGCAAGCTCCGCCTCCCGGGTTCACGCCATTCTCCTGCCTCAGCCTCCCAAGTAGCTGGGACTACAGGTGCCCACCACCTCACCCGGCTAGTTTTTTGTATTTTTTAGTAGAGACGGGGTTTCACCGTGTTAGCCGGGATGGTCTCGATCTCCTGACCTCGTGATCCGCCCGTCTCGGCCTCCCAAAGTGCTGGGATTACAGGCTTGAGCCACCGCGCCCGGCCCCAGATACTAATATTCTAATCAAAGAATTACTTCACTTGCGAATAGATAGATCACTTGAATAAAATAGAGCCCAGAAACAGACCCAAATGCGTCTGGGGAGTTTAGTATATTATAAACATGGCATTTTAAATCAGTGAGGAAAAGAAATTGTTTGCAACTCACCCCACCATAGGCAGCAGAAATAGGAAGTCATTGACAAAATAAAAAGATGGCAAGAACGGAATTGTAGAACAGTACATTTCTTGCTTTCCCACTTTTTAAAGTATTTTTTACTTTTACACAAATATAAGTGTAATTTTATTTTCTAAATGTATACTAATTATTTTGTGTCTTTCTTAGATGAATGAAAAAATTGCATCTTTAGAAAAAGAGTTGTTAGAAAAAAAGCCGTGGCAGCTTCAGGGGGAAGTGACAGCACAGAAGAGGCCAGAGAACAGCCTCTTGGAGGAGACCCTGCACTTTGACCATGCTGTGCGGATGGGTATGGTGCCCTCTTCTGTAAAGTGGTCATGTCTGTGCTTTTTCCATGGTTCCATTTCATACAAAGATTTGGGGTGATGTTTCTTTTCCCTCAACTTTTTATTTTAAAAATTTGTAAACACATGGCTTGGCACGGTGGCTCTCGCCTGTAATCCCAGCACTTTGGGAAACTGAGGCAGACAGATGACCTGAGGTCAGGAGTTTGAGACCAGCGTAGCCAACATGGTGAAACCCCATCTCTACTACAAATACAAAAATCAGCTGGGTATGGTGGCAGGTGCCTGTAATCCCATCTACTCGGGAGGCTGAGGCAGGAGAATCCCTTGAACCCAGAAAGGGGAGGTTGCAGTGAGTCAAGGTCATGCCGATGTACTCCAGCCTGGACGATAGAGCAACACTCCATCAAAAAAGAAAAAAACAACTTATAAACACAGAAAAGTTGAAAAAATATTACAGTGAACATCTATATGCTATTCAACTGGATTCACCAGTTACCATTTTGTCGTATCTACTTTCTCTCCTCAGCATATGTAAGAATGTATATGTGCCCCTTTTTTAAGTAAGTTGCCAGTCTCATGGCACTTCACTTTTAAGTGCTTTTGCAGGTATCTTCTAAGAACTAGGACATTCTCCTATATAATCACAATACCATTAATCCACCCCAAAAATTTAACATCAGTACACTGATGATACCTAATATATAGTTTATAATCAAGTTTTTTGCAGTAATCTGTTTCAAAGGCTTGCATCCTGTCATGGTCCACTGATTAAATTTTGAACTTCAACCTGAAACCATGGTCATCTCATTGCCTTCTTTCTTGTACCCATTAAGTCAAAATGAGTTTTCATTTTATTTCAATGGAAGAGAGAATGGAAAAGAGGGGAAGAGTCCTTGGGTACCTTGGATAAAGTATTAGCACTTATTACCATATGTATCCTAGTTTTGTGGTTTTCAAACTTCGGGGAGCATCACAAGGCTTATTAAAGCACAGATAGCTGTCCCTCTTCCCCACTTTCTGATTCAGGAGGTATGGGGGTGGCCCAGAAATTTGCATTTCTAACAAGTTCCCACGTGTTGCTGACGCTGTGGGTCCAAGGACTGCAATGTGAGAATCAGTGGTCTAGTGGATATCTACCTAATGAATAAATGTTGTATTTCCTTTAGCACCTGTGATTACAGAGGAAACCACCCTTCAACTGGAAGATATCATTAAACAGAGGATAAGAGATCAGGTCAGTAAGAATTAAATTTAACTTAATTGAAATGTCACTGAAATTTTTAGGAATAATGTGAGAGTACTTTGAGAGTGGGACTATTGCTTTTTATTTTCACTTAGTGTTCACAAACCTTAAATCTAGGCTACCTAGTCAGCTTTTGTTGTGTGAGGTGCTGCTCTTTAGTAGTACCTAGGAAAGACGAGTATTGTGCCTGAGAGGAGCCAGAAGCCATTAGTCTTGCTGACCTTTTGGGCGGTGCTTAATGAAGCTGGTGGCTGACCTGTGGTGGTTGCACCCAGAACCCTTGGCTTAGGCACAGTATCTGGTGTGGCAAATTACTCAGTATATATGTCTTAGTCTTTTTCCTGTTGCTTATAACAGAATATCTGAAACTGGGTGACTTATAAAGAAAAAGAATACAGTTGTGGAGGCCGAGGAATCCAAGGTGGAGGAGCCTTCTTATCAGAGGGGATTCTGCAGAGTCCCAAGGTGGTGCAGGGCATCACATGGTGAAAGGGCTGAGCATGCTAAGATGCTGGCTCAGGTGTCTCTTGCTCTTCTTAAGAGCCACCATTCCCCCACCAATGATAACCCATTAATCCATAAATGCAACTACCATTCATGAGGGCAGAACCCTGGTGATCCAGTCATGTCCTAGAAGGCCCCACATCTCAGTTTTGCCACATCAGGGATTAAGTTTCAAAATGAATTTTGGAGGGGACGTTCAAACCCTAACATTTGTGGTAGTACTACAATTTAAAACCATTTCTCAATGGCATATTTTTTTCAAATGTTAAAAACCTAGTGGTTTTTGTTAAAGAATTGATCTGATTTTGTAAACTTAGAATAAATCTTAGATATATGGCATGTATAGTAAGAAATGGCTTTATAACATGTGTATAATGTTTGCCTACACTTGTAGGTCTAAAATAGAGTTTGAAGGGTGAGTATCATGTGCAGAACATCTTAAAATTTGAAATGAAATGTGATAAACTAACTCAAGGCTTGACTTTTAAACAAACTGTGTTGGGGAAATGTGGAATTAAAGTTGGTAACGAGGAAGGCTCATTTAAAACAAAAAACAGAAAAAGATATTTGAGTATTGCCTCCTTTGCTTTCCAAATGTTTATTCTTTGTGACTTGAATAGTTATTTCAGAAGTTGAAAATTTTCTTTTTGCTATAATTTGCTTACTCTGGAATAATGAGTAGTAATAAATATAACATATATTTACAATAATTTATTAATATATAATGATAATTTATTAATATATTGATAATATTTATTATAACAATATTCCAGAGGAAGATTCTTAAGTGAACCTAGAAATAAATTGTAGGTTTTGTTATGTTCTACCTGCCCTTTATGTTTCAGGCTTGGGATGATGTAGTACGTAAAGAAAAACCTAAAGAGGATGCATATGAATATAAAAAGCGTTTAACCTTAGACCATGAGAAGAGTAAATTGAGCCTTGCTGAAATTTATGAACAGGAGTACATCAAACTCAACCAGGTGAGGAAGCCTGTAAGGCAAAACCGTTATTATTAAAGAAATAGAAGTAGAGATCTAGGCTTTTTGTGACTGTTGAAAACATGAAATGGAAATCTTGAGCTCTTCAGCTACATCATTTAAGTATAAGACAGAGCATGCTAGGAATAGAAGGGTTCTAATATTCCCGCTTTATGTGAGGGGTTGCGGGGGTTGCTTTGCAATTAGGCTTTGGTCACCTGATACTTTTACAACTAATTATTAGCTTTCCAGCAATTATTATGGTGGTGCTACAACTTTAAAACCATTTCTCATTGATATTTTGAAGTAACTGACATATTTTACATGATTATAAATTCATTCTGATTTTTAGGTCTATTTTTTCTTTCACTTAACTAAAATCTCTGGGCTGAGTGTAGCGACACGTACCTATAATCCCAGCACTTTGGGAGGCTGAGGCGGGCGGATTGCTTGAGGTCAGGAGTTTGAGACCTGTCTGGCCAACATGGTGAAACCCCGTCTCTGCTGAAAATATGAAAAAATTAGACAGGTGTGGTGGCGTGTGCCTGTAATCCCAGTTACTTGGGAAGCTGAGGCAGGAGAATTGCTTGAACTAGGGAAGTGGAGGTTGCAGTGAGCCGAGATCGCATCATTGCTCTCCAGCCTGGGCGACAGAGCGAGACTCCATCTCAAAAAAAAAAAGAAAAGAAATCTCTGGTTAAATAATAGGACAAGGTCATATTCCTAGGAATATTGTATGCTGATATAATGATCGAATTATTCCTTCACATTTGATTTAGTGGGAATGTGGTTAATATGTACTTAGGGATCAGATGGCATTTTTTTTCCTGCAAAAGCCATTTATGATTCCCAACAGATTTTGTTAATGAATGCCCTTCAGTTAGCAACAGCAAATTGCCCTGATGCCACTGTGAAATTGAAGAACTGAGAAGATTTGAATTAAAATTCTTCCTGCCTGCTTTGCAATCCAAGGTGGTAGCTGAAGGAGGATGTGTACAGTTTCATTTGAATCTTTGAGGAGATTCAGTAGATACAGAAAGTATTTGGTGACCACGAGAGTTAAAAATTATATATGTAATGCAATAGTTTATGCTAGCTCTAAATGTTAGTTTCGTTTCTCTCTTAGAAGTCAACAGCCAGTTCAGAAGTTTTTGAGGATGGACTTGGAGTTCTAGGAGCTAGGCTAATTCTGGAAGTGAAATGATGGTAAACAGCACATGTAGGAGCTTTTACTTACAGTTGTGTATATAAAGTGGCTCAGAAAAATGCTATATAGCAAATATACAGCTACATATTTGATTTTACAGCTATTGTTACCTAGAATGAGGTGAAAGGACATGTTTAGGATTTTTTAAAGTGTGAGGTAAGTTACAATAGTAAGAAGCGATAGTAGCGTGATGCCTGACCATGGCTGGAAGGTGGGTGCTGATGATGGACATTGGAACCAGACCTGGATGCGTCTTTGTCATCAGGATCAGGAGGCAAAGAGCCTATCTTTTGCTAGTTTTGTTGGGTTTTTTTTTTTTTTTTTTTTTGGGTCTTAATAACAAAAAACAAAAAGCCCTCTTAGGCATTTAGAATAAGCATTTGGGGCCAAAGGGGACAGAGAGAGAAGCATGAAATTTACTTTTTCTCTTCAATAAAATTAACATTGCTGTCAGTTTTTTCAATGTGATTTGTCAGAATAAATCTTTAACACATTACATGTAAATAAAAGAAAAAAAAGTCCCTATCATCCAAATGGATATTTGGATAATTTTATGAAGTCTATATTAACACTTCTTTTTTTTCTTTTTTCTTTTTTTTTTTTTTCTTGCTCTATCACCAGGCTGGAGTACAGTGGCGTGATCTAGGCTCACTGCAACCTCTGCCTCTCAGGTCCAAGCGATTCCCCTGCCTCAGCCTCCTGAGTAACTGGGATTACAGGTGCACACCACCAAGCCTGGCTATTTTTTTGTATTTTAGTAGAGACGGGGTTTCATTATGTTGGCCAGGATGGTCTCGATCTCCTGACCTCATGATCTGCCCGCCTCAGCCTCCCAAAGTGCTGAGATTACAGACATGAGCCACTGTGCCCAGCCAGCCACCGTGCTGGGCCTTTTTTTTTCTTTTTAATTGATGTGAGATTTATATAACATAAAATTAACCACTTAAGTGAACAAATTTGGAGCATTTAGGACAGTGTTATGTAACTACTAACTGTATCTCGTTCTAAAACATTTTTATCAGCCCACAATAAAGCCCTATATGCATTAAGCAGTTGCTACCCTTTCCTCACTTGTCCCAGCCCCAACAAACCCCAGTCTGCATTCTATCTCTGTGGATTTGCCTATTTTGGAACCATACCATATGTGGCCTTCCATTTCTGACAACTCATTGAGCGTCGTGTTTTCAAGACTGGCATTTGTCAGTGCTTCATTTCTTTTTTATGGTTGCACAGTATTCCATTATGTGTGTGTACCACAGTTTATCTGCTCATCCACTGATGGACATTTAGGCTGTTTCCATCTATTGACTGTTAATAGTGCCATGTACATGTATTTGTTTGAGTATCTGTTTTTAATTCTCTTGGTTGTACACCCAGGAGTGGCATTGCTGGGTCAGATGGTAATTCTCTGTGTAGCTTTTTGAAGACCTGCCAAGCTTGTTGCCACTGTGACCGCATGATTTTACATTCCTACCTATCAATAATGCACAAGGGTTCCAGTTTCTTCATCCTTGCCAACACTTGTTATCACTTGCTATTTTCTTTAAAAAAAAAAAAAAAAAAAAAAAAACTGTAGCTATCTTAGGAGGAATAGCTTAATTTTTGACAGAAGTAAATACCAAGGTTGTTAAATTTTTAAGTTCTGAATATTAGAGGTAATGGTTACTGTAGCTCCTAAAATGCACATCACATCTCTGGAAGGTGCTGGAACCCTCATGGTACTGCTGCTTTTAATTTTGCTTTTGGAATGTTTCCTTGTAGCTGAAGCTTTGGTGATGAGAAGTTGGGAATACCCTCATTGACCTTTAGTGTTTTGTCCTGTGATACATATCAAGTCTCTTAGTTTGACATTGTTGAACTTATTTCCCAAGCAAAAAACAGCAGAAGAAGAAAATCCAGAGCATGTAGAAATTCAGAAGATGATGGATTCCCTCTTCTTAAAATTGGATGCCCTCTCAAACTTCCACTTTATCCCTAAACCGGTAAGTGTATTAACAGTTCAGTGTGTAGCTAGAGCAGGGTGACCTTCATAGCTTTGATCCTTTGTGAGACTAGCTCTTTATTTTGTTTCAGGATACAAACTTGTAGTAATTTCCTGTAAATTCCAGGCAGGGTCTCCATGAGGAAGGCTCAGTTCTGGTTCCATGACAGTTCTGGCTCTACCCAGATCTTCAGTGAGCCCCTGCCAGCTGGGGCTGGCATGGTCAGGCATCCCACTACTACTGCCTCTTACTATTTTAACTTACCTCACACTTTAAAAGACCCTCAGCCATAGCCACAGGGGCTCCTCCCTTCTCTACCCTCTCAGTCTTGTTGCATTTTCATTGTATAATGGGTTTGGAGATGTATGGATATCTATACCCAGCATTTATGGAGTATCTGCTATGTGTCATATTACATACATTAATAATATGTATGTGTCTTTACATACATTAACACTTAATGCACACAACACTGAGGCAGGTACTATAGTTTCCATTTCTCAGGGGAGAAAACCAAGGTTTAGGAGGTGGGAGGGTGAGAACTAACTCTGGGCCCATGCTGTCTCCGCTGCATGATGTTCCCTCACCAGGCCCAACCCTCTCAAATGCTCCTCCCCTGTCTGTCTGTCACCCAGACTTGGCTCTACCTGTCTACTCCTTGGAGCCTCATCTACTCACCAGCTTCTGTGAACCCATAAAACATGCTTGTACCATCCTTTGGTACTTGTTCACATGTTGCCCTTTGGTGCCTGTGTTGTTGTCTGAAATGGAATGTCATGAATTAAGGACTAGTAGAAGTCAGAACCTGAGTTGAGTTCTGCTCCTAACTGGCTTTATGATACAGGCAATCACTTCACGTTTCGTCTGTACAGAAGAGCTAATCTCCAAGATCCTTTCTTATTAGTTGATGGCTAGGTGATTTTTTCCCATGCAGATATTTTGTCTTCTCAGACAATAAGCTTTTTTACCTGTTTTGTTTGTTTTTTTTGGTGTATATGTATGCTTTTAATCCAGTTGTAATTACATGCTAGTAAGTTTTTGATGGCAGGAGCTATCTTTAGATTCCCAAAGTCCCTACTCTGGGTTGTGTGAAATAAACAGGTGAAGAGATGAGTGGAATTTCTCAACTCCTCTTGTCCAGCAGGTCTTACTGAGGTGAAGGATGTGGGCCCTTTCTGGGCCTTAACCTGTGTAATCTGGCTCTTCCCACCTCTTTGGTCTCCCTTGGCTTGCTACCCCCACCCCCACTAATCTTCTGATTCCTTCAGCAGGCCAAGTCCCTTGCGCTTTCTCGCTGTGCTCTTCCCCCTGGCCCAGTAGGCTGCACTTCCTTTTTGGCATGGCTGGCTCCTTATTGCCCAGGCTAGACGCCTTCCCCTCCTTGCAGATGTTCCTTGGCTCCCTACCTAGGGTAGACTGTCCTTCCCGCCTTGCTGCATGTCTCACCACTCGGCTCCTTTTCCTCATAGTTGCATTGCACATTTGCAGGCATTCACTAGTTGTTCATTGCTCTCTACTTGTCTTCAGGCAGCACAAAATGCATCTACTGTTCCACTCTGTTCCTTGCACTAGCTAGGATCTAATGCAGGGAAGCAGTTAGACATTCCTTGGAATATTGGGAAGTGAAGGAGAAGTGAATGTATTTGTGTCTATGTGCCCCAAATGAAAAGCCTTTCTTTTTTCCCATAAGAAATGTAGAATTGCTAGTGTAGGTTCTCTTTGATACTACTTTTTTCATGTTCTGGTTGGTATTTCACACACCATCTCTGTAGACTCCATTTACCAATCACAGCTATCATTTTTTGTGGCTTTTTTTTTCCCTTTTTTTTCTTTTTTTTTTTTTGAGATAATCTCACTCTATTGCCCAGGCTGGAGTGCACAATCTTGGCTCACTGCAACTTCTATCTCCTGAGTTTAAGCAATTCTCCTGCCTCAGCCTCTCGAGTAGCTGGGACTACAGGCATGTACCACCATGCCCAGCTAATTTCTTAGTATTTTTAGTAGAGACGGGGTTTCACCATATTGGCCAGGCTGGTCTCAAACTCCTAACCTCAAATGATCCGCCCGCCTCGGCCTCCCAAAGTGCTGGGATTACAGGTGTGAGCCACTGTGCCCAGCCTTTTGTGGCTTTTTGGACTGTCTTCTTTTTCTCCGTATTTCTCTTTAAATGCTAGAATGGAATACAGTGTTTTTAGTAACAGTTGAATGGTGGTCCAGTAGAAGAAATGATTTCTTTCACACTCTCATTTTTCTCTCACTTAGAATCCAGGATCCTATTATGTTTATGGCTTTTGTTCTTTGTGAAGTTTCCTTGAGCAGATAGCTCCATGCACAGGATGGTGATGAGGAAGAAAGAATACTAATGTAATTGCAATACATAGTCACCATTTTAATCACAGGATCAGTATGAAACCTGTTTTAATTACTGGATTTCTTGGGTAGTTCTTTCAAAAAAAGGCAAAAATCTGAAGCAGATGGTCCTTCAATTAACATTGCATCCTTTCCCCCTTTTTGTAATTGATAGCTTTGATTTATTTTGATACTGTTTTAGTTTTTCAAAATAGTTCAGTATTATTTCATATTTATGTTTATGGAGATGTTTTCAGTAGTTGAAAGATGAGGAAATTTATCAGTCGTCTGGTTTTGACTCTTGTTCCCATAAACGTCTTTCCTTGCATCTTTTTCCATATACTTCTTAGAGCTAGCGTTTTTTTCTGTAAGCAAAGTCAAGATAATAGAAATCAGCAAATCTTACCAAACAGCATTAATGGTTGTTTGAGAATGTCCACATGCATGGTAGATAGGAATAGTAGAGGAAGAGATGGAAGAACTGATGTTTGAAGATGGCAGAAATGTTATGGAAAAATGTAGAAATACGTGCTGTTGGAATGGTTTTGAGACGGAAAACCCTAAAATACCCAGGTCTCTGGGATCCTGAAGCAGTGCCGCCCCTCAGCACTGCCGTCATGCCAGTCCACTTAGGACTTTGGCTGTTACCATATCTAACGTTTTAAATAGTCTCCATTAGGTTTGCTGACTTTCAAGCAAGTGAAAAAAAAGATAATCTCCATAAAGTATTTTATATATTATACTTTAAGTTAATAGGTTCACAGTTCACACATTCTGTGCGAGAGTCCCTTCTGGCTTCCCATTGAATATATTATCTCTTTTCTAGCCTGTACCAGAGATTAAAGTTGTGTCAAATCTGCCAGCCATAACCATGGAGGAAGTAGCCCCAGTGAGTGTTAGCGATGCAGCTCTCCTGGCCCCAGAGGAGATCAAGGTAAGAAGCCAGTGTTGAAACCTTAAATGTCTGTTACAAGTTAGTTGATTTTAGCCGGACTCCATTTATTTAATGTCATTTGTCTTGCATTTGTAGTTCTTATTCCAGTGTATCTCAGCAGTTTCTAAGTATAAGCAAACTAGTAATGTTACAATATTCAAATACCAGTCTCCTATATTGTGGCTTTATTATGAGGTACAGTTTGAGAGTTACCATAAGAGCAGTTTTAAAATAGCTAGTATCAATATCTTGTTATAATCCAATCCAAATACTAGCAGTGATACTAAGTTTAAAACAAATTGCTTGCATTGCGTATATACTAGCAATAGTTTAGTATCAGCATTTCCCCCTTATTTTATTCGTGTAATGCTAATTAGTAATGGAATCCGAATCTAGAGTTGAGCATTTGGTTATCAAATGCAACAATCGCTGCCATGTGAACACTGAAGCTCATGCCTCACATAGTAATAATGGTTTCTGCCAGGTGCTCATCTTCCTGGCTGGCTTAGCAGCAGGGCCTTCCTTGTCCCTCCTCACTTGATTTGCTACACCTACACTCACCCCTTCTGTCTGAGCCTCTGCCACCTCAGTGCTGGTGACAGCCCTGGCAGGATAGGCTGGCAGCTGAGGAGAAAAGAGATAAAATTGATCCTCACTGGAGAGAGGTTTCCCTTCCCTTCCTCGGTTCTTTGGTCTCTGCCCTCTGTTCTCAGTCCAGTTGCTGTCATTAGCAGCTCAGAGCTGAGGCTGCCTCTGGCATGTCCCTGAAGCCCATTGGAATCTAAATGCTGTGGAGGGCTGGCTCCTCTTGTGCTGATAGGTTGAAAACCCAACTCTCCATGTTGCCTTCTTGTGAATTAGTTTGGGAACTGAACCGTCACTGTAAGAGTCTGTGCTGTCAAAGAATGCATTTCAGGTTTTAAAGAACTGAGTTACCAGTGCTCACTGGAATGTAGGTGGGGATTGCTCTGCGTCTTCGTGCACTTGGCCACAGACGCACAGCCTGCTCCCTAGCTACCCTGCAGTTTATTCCATTCCAGTTTCCTAGTTGTTAAACTTGATTAACAAATATGTTGGTGGTTTTTTTTTTAATAGGAGAAAAATAAAGCTGGAGATATAAAAACAGCTGCTGAAAAAACAGCTACAGACAAGAAACGAGAGCGAAGGAAAAAGAAATATCAAAAACGTATGAAAATAAAAGAAAAGGAGAAGCGGAGAAAACTGCTTGAAAAGAGCAGTGTAGATCAAGCAGGGAAATACAGCAAAGCAGTAGCTTCGGAGAAGTTAAAACAGCTGACCAAAACTGGCAAAGCTTCCTTCATAAAGGTAAGGACAAGGGAAAGAAAATTGCTCAAGGGGACCTTTGTGGGGGAAGTGGATAGCAAGCACTGGGTGACTGGAATGTCTGAGCCAGCCGACAGCCCACCTGCGGGATGGAGGCGCATGATGCTGACCGGCTGGAATCGCAACCTTTAATGTTCTGGGGTTTTTCATGTAGGGTCCTCACAATAACCTGGGTACTGGCAGCAGTTTGTCTTTCACTCCTTTCTCTGTTAGATTATAAGAACGTTGTAGCAGTATGGAATACCTCTAAGCTAACTGATTTAGTTTTCTGTAATTCTAGTCCTTTTTTTTCATATTTATGGTTGTATATGTTGTTGTAATGGTGATGTACTATTTTTGGCTTTTTTCACTTATAAGTACATTTTACAGCATAAGCATGTGTTGTTTTTAATTGCAGGATGAAGGTAAAGACAAAGCCTTAAAGTCCTCTCAAGCATTCTTTTCTAAATTACAAGATCAAGTAAAAATGCAAATCAATGATGCAAAGAAAGCAGAAAAGAAAAAGAAGAAAAGACAGGATATTTCTGTTCATAAATTAAAACTGTAATATATTTTGAATATAATGTAAATATTAATGTGTAAGCTTATGTTGTGTCATTGTTCTGTTTTATAATACAATTCTTGAGAACCTTTCTTTACATTGGTGACTGATATTTGAGAGTTCCATAGTGTGAAAAGACAAACTCCTGACTATTTGCAAAGCCCTTCCGGTTTCCATTGGTGTGAAGCAGCACCTGGCTCCTCCCTAGGCCCTTCCTATTCAGGCACTGCCTGAGCTGATCCTGCTGTGCTCTTGCCATGGCCCAGGCCTGTGTGAGGGCCAGGCCAGCTTGTCCATATGGGCTGGTGTGCAAGCACTGGCCTGCAGGCTGAGAAGAGGACAGAGCCAGCCAACCCCCTCACAAGCAGCTGTCTACAGCAGAAGTCCTCACTCTTTAGGCTCTTAATTTCCTTCTCCCATTGCCCTGTCATTTTATAAAACAGTAGCATTTTCATGCCTGTGCCTTACTTCCTTCCCCTTTGGGAAATGATCTCATGTCATCTGAACAAAGGTTTAATGTAGGCTGTAGAGCCCTATCCACAGTCAGCTGCAGAGGACAGGTATGATGGAGAAGTGAATCTAGAAGTAATAGAAGCTCAATACAGCCAGGAATGTAAACTGTAGTCTGTAGAGTGTTCTGTGACCACCAGGTACTCATTGTTTCAACCTCCCCATCCAGGGAAAAATGCCTTTTGTCTAATAGGCTCTCATATTGATTTGATGGAAATGCAGTAAGCCTCCAGATGGGTAGAGAATGTGGACTAAGATTCCACCAAAGCAACAGGTAAAGCCCTTCTGATTTTTTATCTACAAGGGGTTAATCAGTGGTCAAGAAGAGCCTGTGGAAGTTTGCAGTCTGCATTCCTGTTACTGCAGAAGATGGCTACAGCAGGGTAGAGCTAAGCTGTATGGGGCTAAATTAAGCACTGGCTTTTGTCCATTTGTGCTGCTGTAACAGAATACCTGAGACTGGGTCATTTATAAACAACAGAAACATTTCCTGCAGTTCTGGAGGCTGGGAGGTCTGAGATGAAGGTGCTGGCAAGTTGAGTGGTAAAAGCTGCTCTGCTTCAAGGTGGTACCTTGTTATGTTCTCACTTGGCAGAAGGTGGAAGGACAAAAAGCCACCAAACTCCATCAGTCTTTTTATAAGGATGCTGATCCCATCCGTGAGGGCTCTGCCTTTAAGACTTAATCATCTAAAGGTCCTACTTTTTAATATCTCATTGGCCATTAAGTTTCGGCACGTGAATTTTGAAGGACACATTCAGATCATAGCATAGCATTCCACCCCTGGTTTCTCAAATTCACGTTCTTAACACGTTCATTCCATTTAAGTCCAAAGTCTCCTGTAAACGTGGGTAAGACCAACTCAGGGTGTGATTCATCCTGAGCCAAATTTCCCTCCAGCTGTCAAACAAATTACATGCTTCCAGAATACAACAGTGGAATGGGCATAGGATAGATACTCCCATTTAAAAGGGACAAATAGGAAAGAAGAAGTAGCTTCGTCCCAAGTAAGTCCAAAACCCACCAGGGGAAACAACATTTAATCTTGAGGCTTGAGGATAGTCTTTGACTTTATGTCTCACCTTCCAGCCACACTGGGGTGAGGGTTGGGTCCCCAAGGCTCCAGGTGGCTCCACCCCCATAGCTTTACTGGGTGAAGCCCATGCCCTGACTCTCACTGGTTGGAGTCCTGTGCATGCAGCTCTCCCGGCCTGGCATTGCACACTGGTGGCTCTATAGGTCCAGGGTCTCAGGGGCAGCCCTGCCCCAATGGCTGTGCTGGGCATTGCCTGGGAATGTGTTCTCTGTGGTGACCCTGCCCCATGGCATTTCTCTGCCTGCATCTGATGCCCCTCAGTCCTTGACATACATCACTCACTTGGTTTTCTGGCTGCCAAGTCTCTTTTCCTCCTACTCCGCTAGCTCAGTCTCCCTTGCAGGCTCCTTCTTACTGCCCCGCCTTTTGTTAATGAAATGCTTAGTCTTTTGACCTCTTAGTTATCTATCTACAGTCAATCCTTGGTCCCATGTATTGATACCATTTAAACCCCAACGACTCCCAAATTTATATTTCCAGTCTGACCTGACTTGATTACATCAGTTCAAGGGTTTTCATCCACAAGAATGTCTACGTGGTATCTCACATTTACATGTCCGAAACTGAACTCTTACTCTTTCCCCTCCCTCCTGCCAGTTGCTAGGCTAAAGGCCTCAGAGTTTCCCTTGACGACTCTTCTCTTGTACCTTACCACCTTTACCATGAGTGAATCCTGCTGGCTCAGTCTTCTAAATGTATTCAGAATATAACGATTTCTTATCAATGGCAATGCCAACACCCCGACCCAAAATGTCATCATCATCTCCCGTTGGATTACTGCCTCAGCCTTCTGTTTTCCTCGCTCCCTCTCTGGCTTCCACCCTAGTGACCCCGTGATCTACTCTTAATGCAAAGGGAAAGGGGTCCTTTCAGAGCTTCTGCTCAAAATCTTTTTCTCCCCTCCTCCCATCTCACTCAAAGTCGATGCTCAAATCCGTACAATGACCTGCAGGGTCCTACATCAGGTGCTGGCAAACAGTAGCTGGATGGCAAGTTAGCCAGCTGTTTTTGTAAATAAAGTTTCATTGGAACACAACCACACTCATATGTTACGTATTGTCTATGGCTGCTTTCACACTACAATAGCAGTGTTCCCTAGTTATGATGGAGGCCACGTGACCCCCAAAACCTCAAATATTTACTATCTGGCCCTTCACAGAACAAATTTGCTAACGCTTGCCCTCTGTGATCTGGCTCTGCTGCCTCCCTCGCCTTGTTTCTGCTCCAGTCTTCTGGGGTCTCCTTGGTGTTCTTAGAGCCCGCTAGGCAATCTTCCACCTCAGGGTTTTTTTTTTTTTTTTGAGACAGAGCCTTACTCTGTCGCCAGGCCAGGCTAGAGTGCAGTGGCGTGATCTTGGCTCACTGTGACTTCCATCTCCTGGGTTCAAGCGATTCTCTTGCCTCAGCCTCCTGAGTAGCTGGGACTACAGGCGCATGCCACCACACCCAGCTAATTTTTTGTATTTTTAGTGGAGATGGGGTTTCACCATGTTAGCCAGAATGGTCTCAATCTCTTGACCTTGTGATCCGCCCACCTTGGCCTCCCAAGGTGCTGGGATTACAGGCATGTGCCACCGCGCCCGGCCCATCTGTCTTTCAAAAAATGTTTTTAGTTGGAAGTATAATTTATATTCAGTGAAATGCACAGATTTGAAGTGTACATTTTGATAAGTTTTAACAAATGCATTACCCGTATAACCTACCTCCTTTCAAGATACAGAGCATTTCTATCATCCAGAAAGTTCTCCTGTGCTTTAATCCTGTCCAGCACTCCCCCAGCAGCTGCTGAACGTGCCTGAGGACATTGGTACAGGACTCTGGCCTCCCCAAAAGAGCTGCTTGGACAAGTCTGCTTGGCTTACCCTAAATCCCAGCCTGCACTCTAAAAATTTCCATCCATCTTTAAACTGGTTGTACCTATAACCCTCCTTCATCAAATAAATAAACCCTGAAAAATAGGAGGACAATACCCCTTCCTGGCCCAGCAGCCCAGGACCTAATATTTACTGTATACCTAAGCTTTTAGAAATACGATTTGCATGGGTGGGGGCTGGCGGCTGCATCCCCTCCTCCTCCTGGTAGCCCCTATCAGCCTACAGTTTCCGCAGAGCAGATCTAGCCAGGCAGCCTGAGCCTGGAAGTGCGGCGGAGCCTCCTGCTCATTCACCCTCACTAGGGTGGCAGCTGCACAGCAGCAACTGGGCTCACCCATTAAGCAAGAAGCCATTGTCTGGAAAGTGACACTCAGACCCCAGCCTGGGCAAGCGTGTCTGAAAGCCCCGTTTCTTCCAGTCCAGCTGTGGAGGGAGGGGGCAGAGCATACAGGGTTCTACTGCCCTCCCCATCCTTTAGCCGCCCTTCCTCCTGGGAGAGAGCGCCACTCGTTAATTGGCCAAAGCCTTCCTGAGGGCTGTAAGTTTGACAGGCTGGGTGTGTGTGGGCCAGCCATGCTAGACAGACAGGCTGGTGTGTCAGAAGGCAGCCACCTGGCCAGAAGAGGGTCAGCCCCCTTGGTGACCTCCTTCCCCCGGCTGGACACAGCGTCCTGCCCTCTCCCCACGTGAATGCTCCACTCAGAGCTGCTTCCAAGGGCAGGGTTCTAACCCTGTGAGTGGGGACATTGTGTTAGTTTACAATGGGCCACGGTTTCCTCTGACATCTCCAACTCAGAGGCAGTAGAGAGGAGAAGAGAAATTCCCTGCACCTCCTCCCTCCTCAGCACCCCCACCTCTGCACACGTCCACATATGGAGAGCCTAACAATGGTCCCTGGGAGTGCCGCCATCTGCTTCTCCTTTCCATGCCTGCAGCAGCTATGCCCACCGTCCAGACCCTCACCCGCCTGACTCAGTAGGCGCTGCACTGCCTCTGGTCCTGCCCCTACACCTGGTCCTCTGTACCCATCAGTTCCCCCAGTCTGATTCTTGTTTCCCCCAACAAGTAGGGAGCATGTAAGGTCATCTGTTGGGTTGGGGGAGAGAATAAGGTGGGCCTGTGAGGATGAGGAGAAGCTTATGGTTGTGCTGGACACTCAGCTGACAGGCCCATTGGCCGCCTACCCAGTGGTCATCCCGCTCCCACCCTCATTTCTTCTTTGTTAACAAAACCTTGACTTCATTAAATATTGGACACCTATGAACTTCATGGACCCTTCTGCAGCCTCCCTGCCATGTAATGGTAAGTCTAAGTCAACCCTAGTAATTTCATTCCTCTGGCCAATGATTGCTTGGGGTGTGGGCATGAGCTGCCTCTTCACCTCAGCCTGAACCACAGCTGCCCTCTGCACTTACTGTGCAGACACACTGGGCCAGGGAGAGCTCCATCTTGATGGAGATGAGCTGTGAGGGCCTCTGCTGGTGGCTGGGTGGATCAGGTAGCTATAACAGGTTTTGTTCAGAAGGTCATCCATCAGCTTCTCCTCAGCATTGGCCATGTGGTAGTCCCCTGGGATAACACACAGACCTGCTGTGCCCTTGTGCAACTGCCCCCACTGCAGCTGACAGCCACAAAGGGGAGAGTCGAAAGGGCCAGGGACCACAGGTGCCCCGAGGGCCAGCTGAGGCAGTTCATGAAGGTCCTGGCAGGCCTGTCTCTCCTTGGGAACTTCAAATGACATTCAAGACAGAGCTCAGCTTTCTCCTCCCATGCCATACCTCTTCCTCCTCCTCTTCCCTTGAGCAATAAATGGCATCCCACACTCTACACATCTGGTACAAAACCGGGTATCTCTTCCTGACCTATCCCTTGGTTTATCTAAGTAGCCACAAAGTCCTGTCTATTCTCCCATCTCCACTGCCACAGCCATGTCCCTACCTCCCCAGTCCTGCTCTCCTTCTGGTCTCTCCACCCACACTCTTCCCCTGTCATCCATGCACCATACAGTGCCAGACAGGTCTTTCTACAGCAAACTGGACTAAGCCCTTTCCCTACCCACAACTCCCGGAGCTGAAGGTGGAGTTAAAACTCACATGTTTTGGCTTGGCATTCAGAGCTCTTTCCCCCTTGGCCCTGGCTTATCCAGAGTGCTCAGAGTGTGGGTTTGGTGCAGAACTGGGTCTGAGACGGTGCTTTCCCTAAGAAGAAACAGGGCTGAGATCGGGGGATTTTCCGGGTTCAGAGTTAGACCTATGGAGTGCAAGGTTTCTCTGAGACACCAAGTGAAGGGGTCCGGCTGGCAGCTGGCTCCTGGTCTGGAGCTTCAAGGAGAGGTCTCTGCTCAGAGCCATATTCAAGAGCCAGCTTAAATGCAGCCTCCTGCCGGGAACCCACAGAGCTTCCACAGCCTCAGATCTGCCCCCTGCATACTCCAGATCTCTTGCCAAGTGGCGTTTGGGTCTTCATGTCATCTCCCTCCCATGTCTGGGAGTAAAGGTGAGGTGCAGGGATTTGCAGGGACTTGGGTACTCTGGTGTCTTCAGGGAGAATGTATTAGGTAGAGGGGAGGCGGCTTGGAAAGAGGGAGACTCAGAGGAGAGTCAAGGACATCTGAGCAGGCGAGCCTGGGAGCAGGAAAAGGGATGAGAGTGAGCAGAGGAAATTGTTGGGGCAGGGGAGCAGGTGGAAGGATCAGGGAGTGAGGGGGGGCTGGAGAGGTGGGGGTGGGGATGCTGGTGAGGGGCTGCCTGCCTCCCACCAGGGCCAGTTCACCTGGTCACCCCACACCCCTCCCTCTGAGGGTGGGGCCAGAGGGCCCAGAGCACGGATCAACCCAATTGAGCAGGCCTGAGGTGGACTCGGGTGGGTGCTGGACTGGACTCCTGGCCCTGGGGAGCAGCTGCCACCCTGCCTATTCCATCCACTTTCCAACTCACTGCCTATTGGAGCAGATGCAATATGGGTGCCTTCTGAAAGATGCTCCTGGTGCACCTGCTGCCTGCTGCCCCTCCCGCAGACGGCCCCGAGCTCTCCAGAGGGGGGTCCTGTGGAGGCTTGGCCTAGATTCTGAGCCCTGCTTCTCGTAACTGGGACTCCTCCCCCCGAGGCAGCTGCTTGAGTACCCTGGAAGCCAGTCTGTAGCCTCAGGCTAGAGATGGATCCCTCCCGCAACCCTTCTTTAGCGTATCTATTTGGACGGACTGCTCATTTCATAGACAGGGGTGTGTCTTGCCCCAGTCCTTGTGGCGTATCTAAGGCAGCTGTGGCGTCAGAATCTGCAGCTCCCATCCCCCAGTCCTGCAATACTAGGCGAGGCTGGATCCCACATCTCTGAAGTCCCACTGGACTGGTGCGAGGTGGCTCCCGAGTCCAGGGCTGCTCTGCGGGCTGTGAGGCTCATGCTCCAGCTCTGAGCCCACCTGGTGTGCTCAAGTTGCCCAACTTTGGGCCTGTCCTGCCTCTCCGGCATTCAGCTGACCCCGAGGGACTCTCCCTCAACTTGACCACCAGTTACAGGCTCTAAGTTAAAGGTTCCCAGAACCTTAGACCTTTTGGCCCAACCCTCCATTTCTCAGCTGGGGAAACTGAGACCAAAGAGGGGAAGCAACTTTCTCAAGGACCCCCAGCAAGTCAGAGGCAGAACTGGGTCTAGGAGGCTCTTCCCAACAGAGGTCTTCCCTGACCTGTGAGCCTTTACTGCCTGGTTAACTTTCCCATAAGGAGACTGGAAATGGTGCTGTCCGGGGCGGTGTGTACCCGTGACTGCGCCAGTGTTTGTACCCATGAGTGTATGTGGGGGTGGGGGTGAGGGGTGTGAATAAACAGCAGGGATGCTAGGGGCTGGAATGCACCCTGCCTCACTCCAAAAAGGGGCGCGGGGGAGCCCAGCCCACCCCAGTACATGCTTAGACTTTCCAATCTTCAGAATGCCTGTGAGGCCGTCTGGGCTCAGAAGACAAGGGACAGGCCTTTCCCCCACAGATGGCAGGGGTGGCCCAGGATGGGCGAAAGCTTCTGCAGCACCGTTGGGGATCACACCCCAGCCCATGAGCTGACAGTTAAGCAGAGAAGCCGCCACTAGGGGTCAGTCATGATCCAGCGATTCTGGTGAGCAGCGTGTCCCACCTGCCTCTGTCCAGGGTCTTGTCTTCCAAGCCTCCTTGGGAAAAACTGCTCCCTGGCAGAAAAGGGCTAATAATTCGAGAGGAAGCCAGAGCTGGAATTCTAAACGGTGTGAGTGTGTGTCCCGTTTGAAAAAGCATATCCACCCTAAACATTTATATTGAAAAAATGGAAAGATATACCCACTGTTTTGGAATACAAACTATAGAAAGTAACAGTTAACAGAATCTTACTGGAAAGATAAGATTCTGCATCTGGAAAGGCAGAGTGATTTTCAGCTGGGTTGTGTGTCCTTAACTGAGGAAGGGAAGATGAGATTTATGTTTATTAAAAGGCAGCTATGAATTTACCTTTTATAAAGAGCTTACAATATACTTGTGCTTCTTCAATCATGTGTCTGAATCACCCAGATGCTTGTGTAAATGCAAATTCCCAGGCTTCATTCCCAGAGATTCTGATCCTGTGAGCCTAGGGTGGGGCCCAGAAATCTATACAGGGTGGTACAGGCTGCCCCAAGACCGCACCTAAGAAACACTGCAACTGGCCCCTACACACATCCAAGTCCCCGGATATGTAGGCAGGCATATTATCTCCATAAAACAGATGGGGAAACTGAGGTCCAGAATAGGGAAAGAAATGGTACAGGGCCACCCAGCAACTAGTAGCAGAGCCATGATACACCCACTGCCTGTGGACACCATCTCTGATGACAGCTTCATCTCCCTACAGGAACCTTGCCTACCCCTACCCCTACCTCCCGCCACCCTTGTGGTAGGTCTCTGTCCAAGGAAGATGTAGCCCTGGTCCTCTAGGCTGACTGCGTATCAGAGGAAAAGCCTGGCCCAGAGTGTAGGAGCTAGAAGGGCCCTTGGAATTCAGGAGGGGAAACTGCAGCCCAAAGAAGGCAGTCCTCACATTTGAACTCTGCCTGGAGAAGGGCTGGGTCTCCTTCCTGAGTGGTAGGTTCGGCTTCACTAGCTTGGCCCTCAGTCAAGGTGACTGTCCAGGCCCACCACACCTCGAGGTGGGTGACCAGAGGCGGCGGTGCCATAAAATGTGTTTCCTGGGAGATCCACCCGGAAAGAGCAAAACATTCCAGGGCTGGTGATTTGGGCAAGCCCCCTTCCCTCTTGGCCCAGTTTCCCCATTTCTGCAACAGCTGTGTCAGAGGAGACTTCTCTCTGAGACTGAGCTGCAGATTTGCTCCCGGGTACCTACACCGCCCAGGTTGTCGGCTCCTCTGCCCCCATTCTTCAAGAAAGTCACCTCTTAGGTGAGGAAGGAGCCTCAGCCCTGTCAGGAGTGGGAGTTGGTGCACCCCCAGCCTCCCAGACCACTGGGGATGACCCGGGCTGCCTACAAAGATGGTGCCATCCATGGCTGCTCCCCAGCCTGCAGACGCCCACCATGGAGAGTGACACCGGCTCTCGCAGTGGCTCTGAGAAGAGGCAGCCCCCACTCCAAACCTTGCAGAGCCATCCAGGCCTTCCCGCACCCCAAAGAGACTTTTAGGAAAAGGAATCATCTCAAGTTCATACCCATGGGCGTTGCTGAAAGAAAGGACAGTGTGGGGTGAGCTGGCATGAGGGAGTGCTGCTCTCTGCAGACTTTGCAGGGAGGTCACTTAGGAAAAGGGAGTGGAATCTGGGAGAGTGAATAGCTCAGGGTTAAAGGGAGGGGATAGGGCTGGAGTGGGCTGGCCGTGTGCTCTCCCTTGGGCCTTCCAACCTGGCCTCAGGTGATTCAAGGGAGTAAGCACATCCCTCTGCCAGCCAGAGAGCTCTTGCCACGTTTTGGAATCAGTGCCATTCCCTTGGGGGTTGGGGGGCAGCCCCTAACTCCGGACCTGGCTGGAACTGCTGCCTCAATTCTGGATCCAAAAGGGCCTCTGGCAGCTTCTCCATCTCCCTCTCAGTCCAGCTCCCTATCTCCTTCCCCGTGTGGGCCCCAGCAGGCAAATCTGACAACAGGAGGAACAAGGCAGGAAGAGTAGGGTCTGAGGGGGTGACCGTCTTAAAACTGCAGCTCTGCCGCCTTCTCTCCAGGACTCTCAGTCTTGCTTTCATATTGCCCCTTCCACATCATTTTGCTATAATCTAACATGTTGGCATGTGGTCGTTAAAAACAGTAACATTGCTGAGGTGGAGTAGACGTCCCCTTTGGGATGGTTTGGAGAAGTTAGGTTTGAGGGCTTCCTCTCTTCTGCAAACTGCAGCAGTAATAGGTGAGATATATAAAGTAAATAAAGGTCAGGCGCGGTGGCTCACACCTGTAATCCCAGCACTTTGGGAGGCCGAGGCAGGAGGATCACTTGAAGTCAGGAGTTCAAGACCAGCCTGGCCAACGTGGTGAAATCCCATCTCTGCTAAAAACAAAAATACAAAAACTAGCTGGATGTGGTGGGAGAAATCACAAGAACTTATGGTCAGATTGACTTGGGTTCAAATCCCAGTTTGGCCACTTAGCAGCTGTGGTGGGCACCTCACCTTTCTGGGCCTTGATTTTTCCATCTATAAAAAGAGGGTGATAATTGTAACTCTCCCTCCCGTAGGGTTAGTCTGAGGTTTAAACAGGATAATGAACATGAAAGCCTCTGCAGACAGCACACTGCCCCTTCCTTCTCCTTTCTCCTGTCTCCTTTAAATTAACCACGGATGGGAATTCAGTAGGTGTTTAATAGTTGCAAGATCCTTTTACAGTGTAACCCTGACTGTTGCTTCTTCAACCGTTAGTCATAACAAATGGTGTGTACTTCCATCTGAAAGTTCTGAGGGAAACAGGACATTAAGCTGTTTCAAATGCAAGCTTTAAGTCTAAAGTGTCCACTCTGCCTTGTCCTGAGTCACCTCCTCCATCCTTCCTGCTGATCAGACGCATCTGTGCTTTCAGGACTTATCTCCAAAAAGCCCGCCCTGATTCCTCCCAATCTTTATGGTCTCCTCACTGAAGGACCTCCTTACTCTGCATTTGATTCCCCATAGCTCCCTTACCTGGCTCCCCAGCTGTCTATTAGCGGCCAGGCAAAGGCTGGTGGTGCTGGTGGGAAACCTGCTGGGTGTTTTTCTTCCCTTCAGTGATGTGACCACTGCGGAGATGTTCAAATCTCCCAGCTAAAGCATGCAGTTAACGGCCTGCCTCCAGTGGCTAGCATCTTCAGGCTTCACCCCAGCTTTTGAGTTGAGGCCACACTACTCCTGGGCAGCCCCTAGACCAACTACTGAGCACAACAAGAGTCCTAGGGCCTGCCGGCCCAGCCCAGGACTCCAGGGCTTCCTGTTGGGTTGGCTGAGACTTTGTTAGATCTGCACAGCAGTCTGAAGTCTTCCCCTGGCCAATCCAACTGCTTCCCCCTCTTATCTTTCACAGTAATTACCCCTCCCTACCAAACCCTCTTCTACGCCTGACTACACCTCAGCATCTGCTGTCCAGAGCGCCCACCATCTCCAGCACCAGCGCAGCACCACGGAAGCGATGGGCTGCAATGGGCTCCAAGATGAAAGGCCGTGCAGAGGAAGCTCAGGGCTTCAAGGACTCCTGACCCTCAGGGGCCAGAAAGGGACCTGAGAACCTGTCTGTTCCAATTCCCCCTTTCACTTGTTCACATAGCACGGAGACCCAGATCTGGGCCAGGCCTTGTGCTTCAGGGATGGATGAAGTCAAGATCCCTGCTCTGGATGACCTTGTAGGGGAGAGAGAAGCAGCCTCACACTCTGTACCAGGGTCTGGGCATCTTGCTGGGAAAGCCGAATACTCAAAGGGAGTTGGGGTAACATTGCTGGATGCTCCACTTAAGGGCAGATGATGATTTTTAAGTCTGCCCCGGTGGGGCCTGATTTCCTTTTGTTTCCTTTGACAGAAGCCTTTTCAATGGAGACGCCTTAATAACAATGACAGCAAAGAACATGTAGTCAGTGCTTTCCCATCTACTGGGCACTATGCTGAGTGCATCAGGTAAAGCCTGGATTAGGAGAGACTGCAGAGGTGAGTCATAGCGTCAGGGGTCCTGGGCTTGCAATCCATAGCTTACTAGCTGTGTGACCCTGGACAAGTTCTTTAACCTCTCTGTGCCTCATGTTTTTAATCTGTTAAATAGGGAGATCAAGAGTATCTTCCTGACACATGCTGTGAAAAATAAGCAATGCAGAACCCAGACAGGCAGATTCCGGAGTCCAGATCATCCCTAGATGGTTTGTAACTATAGCACTCATCTAAGGCCTGGTGAACAGCTTTATAAAAAAACCTTTTTATTGAGATATAACATACATATAGGAAAGTTCACAAATAAATGTTCAGCTCAATGAATTTTCACAGACAGAACACACCTGTGTAATTAGCATCCAGCTCAAGACACAGAACATTACCAGCACCCAAAAGACCCCGTACTTCCTCTGGGTCCCTGCCCTCCCAGAGGGAGCCACTATTCTAATTTCCAATGCTATAGGTTAGTTTTACCTGGTTTTAAGACTTTTCTCCAAACATTTCCATAATTTCTCCAAAGTGCTCTTATGCCCCTTTGTCATCCGTCACTCCCTTTGCCCCTGTCCCAAGCAACCACTGACCTGCTTTCTGTCTCTATAGTTTGTACTTTCTAGAATTTTGCATAAAGAAAATTATACAGTACATGATACTTCTTTTTTTTTTTTTTTTTTTTTTTTTTTTGAGACTGGGACTTGCTCTAGCACCCAGGCTGGTGTGCAGTGGTGTGATCAAGGCTCGCTGCAGCCTCAACCCCCCAGGCTCAAGCCATCCTCCCACCTCAGTCTCCCTATCCTGGTAGCTGGGACTACAGCTGCACACCGCCACACCCAGATAATTTTTGTATTTCCTTTTTTTATAGAGACAGAGTCTTGACATGTTGTCCAGACTGGTCTCGAACTCCTGGGCTCAAGTGATCCTCCTGCCTTGGCCTCTCAAACTGCTGGGATGATAGGCATGAGCCACCTCACGCAGCCTTCATTTTCTTAGTGGTGACTTTCAAAGAGCAACAGTTGTTCCTGATCTGCCTTCTTTCTCTGTGGATTAGAGACACACTTTATCAGTTTTATTTTATTCATGCTTTTTATATTCTATCTTAGAAATCTTTGCCTTTCTCACAATTGCAATGATATTCTCCTATCTTTTTTGGTCTAGAACTTTATAGTTTTAGGTTTTACATTTAGGTGTCTGATCCACGTTGAGTAAATTCTTAGTGTGTGGTAAGTATCAGTGCTCATTTTTTTCCACTGGATATCCAGTTGATCCAGTGAAATTGTTGGAAAGACTTTACCGTTCCCATTGAATTGCTTTAGCACTTTCATCAAAAATGAACTGACCATATGTATGTGGGTCCATTTCTAGACTATTCTGATCAATTGATCTGTGTGTCTATCCTTTATCACCAAGAGCAAAGTATGCTTTAAGTATGTTCTGTGGCTTTAAGTACGTTCTGAAATCAGAATGTACTTGTATTTCTTTTTAATCCTTGTTCTTCTTTTTAGAATTTCCTTTAGTTGCTTGGCATGGTGGCTCATGCCTGTAATCTCAGCACTTTGGGGGGCCAAGGCAGGCAGATCATTTGAGCCCAGGAGTTCAAAAGCAACCTAGGAAATATGATGAGAAACCTGTGTCTACAAAGAATAGAAAAAATTAGCTGGGTGTGGTGGCACGCGCCTGTGGTCCCAGCTACTTGGAAAGCTGAGGTGGGAGGATCACTTGACCCAGGGGAGGCCAAGGCTACAGTGAACCATGATGGCACCACCACACTTCAGCCTGAGTGACAGAGCGAGACCCTGTCTCAAAAAAAAAAAAAAAAGATTGTGTTTTCTTTTTGAGACGGAGTCTCGCTCTGTCGCCCAGGCTGGAGTGCAGTGGCACGATCTCGGCTCACTGCAAGCTCCACCTCCCGGGTTCAGCCATTCTCCTGCCTCAGCCTCCCAAGTAGCTGGGACTACAGGTGCCCACCACCATGCCCGGCTAATTTTTTGTATTTTTAGTACAAAAATTGGGTTTTTTAGATGGGGTTTCACCGTGTTAGCCAGGACGGTCTCGATCTCCTGACCTCGTGATCCACCCGCCTCGGCCTCCCAAAGTGCTGGGATTACAGGTGTGAGCCACCACGCCCAGCCAAAAAAATTGTTTTAATTACTCTAGGTCCTTTTCATTTCCATATGCATTTTAAAACCAACTTTTCAAATTCTGAAGAAAAAAATAAACAATGCCTGCTGAAATTTTGATTGGGATTACACTCAGTCTATAGATAAATTAGGGAAGAATTATCACATTGGGCTATTTTGTATCTCCTAATCTAAAACATGGCATATCCCTCTGTTTATTTAGTTCCTCTTCAATTTCACAATGTTCTATAGTTTTCAATGTAGAGGTTTGATAGATTTATTCTTAGGCATATTATAAAATGTTTGGTACTACTTTAAGATTTTCAAAATTTCACTTTCAAATTGTTTCACACACAATTAGAAGGAATAAATTCAATGTTTGATAGCATAGTAGGGTGACTAGGGTTAAAAAATGTACTGTACTCAGGAGATGGACACCCTAAAGACCCTGTCTTGATCACTATGTGTTATTTACAGGTAATAGAATTTCACACATGCCCCACAGATGTGTGCAATGAAAATACATATATACATACATACATACCACTTGTAGAATAAAGTAACACACAAAAAATCATTTGCTGCCCGGGCGCGGTGGCTGAAGCCTGTAATCCCAGCACTTTGGGAGGCCGAGAAGGGCGGATCACGAGGTCAGGAGATCGAGACCATCCTGGCTAACACGGTGAAACCCCGTCTCTATTAAGAAATACAAAAAACTAGCTGGGCGAGGTGGCGGGCGCCTGTAGTCCCAGCTACTAGGGAGGCTGAGGCCGGAGAATGGCGTGAACCCGGGAGGCGGAGCTTGCAGTGAGCTGAGATCCGGCCACTGCACTCCAGCCTGGGCGACAGAGCGAGACTCTGTCTCAAAAAAAAAAAAAAAAAAAAAAAAAAAATAAAAATTATTTTTATTTTTAATTTTGGTGTATATAACAGGTGTATATATTAATGGGGCACATGAGATATTTTGATATAGGCATGGAATATGAAATAANAAAAAAAAAAAAAAAAAAAAAAAAAAAAAAAAAAAATCATTTGCTGATGATAACTTTTATGATGAACGCTCCTTCCTTTCACAACAGGGATGTTGGGAGCACCCAGATATAGGGGGAATTCCCGCAGCACTCATTGGCAAACACTGTAGAAGATAAGATGTCAAAGGGCTGAAAGAAGAGGAGAATGACTAATAAGACTCCAGGCCAGGTGCGGTGACTCACGCCTGTAATCCCAGAACTTTGAGAGGCCGAGGTGTGTGGATCACTTGAGGTCAGGAGGCCGAGACCAGCCTGGCCAACATGGTGAAATTAGCCAGGGTGGTGGTGCCGGTCTGTAATCCCAGCTACTTGGGAGGCTGAGGCAAGAGAATTGCTCTCATAGGCCCTTAATTTCAGCATCTCTAGAATAAAACTCAGGATCGTCTCTCAAACCTGTTTCTTTTTCTTTTTCTTTTTTTTTTTTTTTGAGACAGAGTCTTGCCCTCTCGCCCAGGCTGGAGTGCAATGGTGCAATCTCAGCTCACTGCAACCTCCCCCTCCAGGTTCAAGCGATTCTCCTGCCTCAGCCTCCCAAGTAGCTGGGATTACAGACTGGCTACAAAAAAATAATTTTTGTATTTTTAGTAGAAACGGGGTTTCACCATGTTGGCCAGGCTGGTCTCGAACTCCTGCCCTCTTGATCTGCCCACCTTGGCCTCCCAAAGTGCTGGGATTACAGGCGTAAGCCACCACGCCCCGCCTCTTTTTCTTCTTTTCCTTCTTTTTGAGACAGAGTCTCACTCTGTCACCCAGGCTGGAGTGCAATGGTATGACCTCGGCTCAATGTAACCTCCGCCTCCCAGGTTCAGGTGATTCTCTTGCCTCAGCCTCCCAGGTAGCTGGAATTACAGGCACATGCCACCACACCTGGCTAATTTTTGTATTTTTAGTAGAGACAGGGTTTCGCCATGTTGGCCAGGCTGGTCTGGAACTCCTGACCTCAAGTAATCTACCCGTCTCAGCCTCCCACAGTGCTGAGATTACAGGCATGAGCCACCATGCCCAGCCTCAAACTTGTTTCTTGTCCAGTGTTTCTTTCACTGTAAATGGCAACCTTCTCCACCTGTTGCACAACACCCAATGGGAATAGTAGTGAATGTCCAATAAATAGTGGTTGTATGGATGAGTGAATGAAGATTGGTAGCATAGAAAGTGAACTTATTCTCAGGCTGGGCATGGTGGCTCGTGCCTATAATCCCAGCACTTTGGGAGGCCAAGGCGGGAGGATCACTTTGAGGTCAGGAGTATAAGACCAGCCTGGCCAACATGACAAAATCCTGTCTCTACTAAAAAAAATACAAAAATTAGCTGGACTTGGTGGCATGTGCCTGTAGTACCAGCAGCTTGGGAGGCTGAGAGAGCGAAACACTGTCTCAAAAAGAGACCAAAAAAAAAAAGTGAACGTATTCTATATAACTTTTGAAGATAACTCCTCTGAGCTGGCTTGGGCTGTCCCTCCATGCCTGTTCCCATAATGCTACAGGCATTGTGATTTAAATAAAGTTCCATGAGACTGTGGGCCAGAGCATGTCCTTTCTCCTATGTTGTTCTGGGACTTCACTGAGACCACAGCTACCAGCAGGAAGAGGGTGGGCCACTTCTGGTCTTGGGGACACATATATCATTATTCTTCTTAATGTGTTTTATTTATTTATTTATTTATTTAGAGATGGAGTCTTGCTCTGTTGCCCAGGCTGGAGTGCAGTGGTATGATCTCAGCTCACTGCAACATCTGCCTCCCAGGTTCAAGCGATTCTCCTGCCTCAGCCTCCTGAGTAGCTGGGACTACAAGCATGTGCCACCGCACCCAGCTAATTTTTATATTTTTAGTAGAGACAGGGTTTTGCCATGTTGGCCAGGCTGGTCTCAAACTCCTGGCCTCAAGTGATCCACTTGCCTCAGCCTCCTAAAATGCTGGGATTACAGATATGAGCCACTGTGCCTGGCCTCTTGTTTATTTCTACGTATCACCTGGGTCTTGGTTCAGTCCCAGAATGCAGAAGATAATAAATGTTTGAAGGAATGAAAAAATAATTGAATGAACGAATGAAACAACTCCATTGTCTAAGTACTATCAGTCCCTTTTTATAGATAAGGAATCTGGGGCTCAAAAACTGCCCTCCCTAGGAAGCAGCAACAACTGGGGTGCAAATCCAGCTCTCTCGGTACCCAGACCAGTAATTCCTCTACTACATCAAGAAAGTTGTAATTACTTGCCCTCGGTGTCTTGAAAAAAAGAAAAAAGAAAGTTGTGATAACTAAGTACAGATTTCATTTCATCTTCCTTTCAACTAATAGTTTTTAAGTGCTTCCTGCCTGCCAGGATGAAGCTATTGGATGAAGCTATTAATGTCCCCTTGAAAGCACAGACAGTCAGCCACAAGAATTTGAAGAGGGGGGAAAACCTTTCTGTTAGGCCCTGACCTGAATCAATTCTTGGTCACCTAAAGCAGTGGCCCCCAACTAAAAATTCCCAGGACTCTCCTCTAGAAATTCAAATTCACGCCTTTGGAGACTCCTGGAAACTTCTACAGTAACCACTGCTCTGGGCTGATGTGGTGCCCAGTCAGTCACTGCACACAGTCCAGCAGGAAAGCTCCAGACAGAAGCTTCATGAGGGTGAAGAGTAAGCATCTTTATTACTTTGTTCGCAGACATTAACTGAGCACCTATGATGTCCCAGTCACTATTCTAAGTCCTAGGGATACAGTAGTGAACAAAACAAAACCCTTATCCTCCTTCATTCTATGGGTGATGGGGGTGTGAGATGGGGAGACAATGACCAAGTAAAGAAATAGGGCCAAGCATGGTGGCACATGCCTGCAGTCCCAGCATTTTGGAAGTCTGAGGCAAGTGGATTGTTTCAGCCCAGGAGTTCAAGACCCACCTGGGCAACATAGTTAAGCCCCATCTCTACCAAAATAAACAAACAAACAGATAAAAATTAGCCAGACTTGTTGGTGCACACCTGCGGTCTCAGCTACTCAGGAGGCTGAGGTGGGAGGATCACTTGAGACTGGGAGGCAGAGGTTGCAGTGAGCTGAGATCATGCCACTGCACTCCGGCCTGGGCAACAGAGCCAGACCCTGTCTCAAAAAGAAAGAAAAAGGAAGGAAGGAGGGAAGAAAGGAAGGAGGGAGGGAGGGAGGGAAGGAGGAAGGGAGCAAAGAGAGAGAGGAAGGAAGGAAGGAAGGAAGGAAGGAAGGAAGGAAGGAAGGAAGGAAGGAAGGAAGGAAGG
>NC_037681.1:92852073-92969088 GCF_003255815.1 Theropithecus gelada
GGCCCTTTTCTAGTTCTGAAACTTACTTTCTATTAATAAATGTTCCGTATTCTCCAACGAGAGACTGAGGTGAGAAAATGGGCCCTCTTTTTCTGCTAGAGCTGTACTGTCAGGCAAAGGAAAGCCTTGGGAGAAGCCTGGTATAAGCTCAGGACTAAGGCTGGGCTCTGTTTCTGCACGTGCACCTTTACTCACTCACCATTTAATGAATGCCTCCACGTACCCAAAGCCATAACCGAAACAAAAACTTTGTCCTTGCTTAAGATGGAACATTATGCCACACCCACCATAAGCTGGGTTTTATGGTGATTTCACATGAACCACCATGCATAATGAGGTTGCTAGAAGGTGATATGTAGAGTTCTGAATGATTTTTAATATATATCTCCCTAATTCCCACTGTAAATTTGGTATGTGGTCAGGTAGCATAATCTTAGATTGCTATGAAACCAATGTGATTTTAGATAAAAGTATATTTGTTTTTGTCAATCTTAGAAACTATATGAAGGATTTGGGAGGTTGTATATCAATTTGGTTTACCTGTTGCTTTGGTTTGACTTTTTCTGTCACCCAGTGTTATGCTGCTTAAAGTTTATCCCAGTGATTCTCAATGGTGGACTTTTTCCAAACCACATAGCTCTCCCCAAGACTCACTGCTCTAATGAGCCATGAGCCTCTGACACAGATGGGAGTGTGTGGAATCCCTCAAGTGTGCTGAAGTGGAAAAAAAAAAAAAAGAGGCTCCATTGCTTTGGAATATGCAGATGGCATTTCTCCCTTTGGCCCAAGAATGGTGTATCAAAATGAATGCTGTTTCAAGGGTGGTTGACAGGGTCTGCCCTAGGCCTAGTTGGTGCCTCTCTCTGTAGGAAGGTAGCATTTTGCCCTTGAGGGATGTCTAGATGTAAGGAGCAAAAACATTGTTTTCAAAGGGTGTAATGGTATCTACCAGCTACCAACAGCCTGATTCAGCTCTTAATCCACTCCACAATTCTAGTTTCTTGGGGCAGGGCAGGCTGTTTTATGACTTGTAGAGATTTGCGTTAATTACCAACATACCATAGAGATAAATCTGAGTTTCCAACACACATAGGAACAGAATAGCCCTAGAAAATAATAGCCCTATAAAAGAGGAGTTGGAGTTGCTAGTACTGAGAAGGGATAAAAGAACAAAGCAATAAAAAAAAATTAAATGTCAGTATCAAGCATATTAACTGAACGGAAAATCCCTGAGTGCATAATAAAACACCTTTAACTTAATAAAAATGCATTTGACTTAGACAATAATGGGGGAAACGGACCAAGAATTTGCAACTTATCTTCTTCCAGGTTTTTCCTCACAACTTCTATCTTATGTAAGAGAAGCAGAGCTCAAGCCAATGATAATCAGCCTTTCAGGAATGTATGGAGAGTGACAACTTTCATGTTCTCTATCTCCACTATAAAGTGAACAAAAAAACTTGAATACCAATTGTAGTACATGATGCTTAGGTTAAATACAAAACAGTTCTTACTATAGCAGTATAAGAGGCACTTGAAGGGGAACCTTAGGTGGTGTAGTAGAGTGTGTTTCCAAAGATAGCTGCAAGAGTAACTCCCATCCCATGTGCTGCTTTGCAAAATAACATTGTCACTTTCGCACCAAGAGGTAGAGCCTATTACTTTCCTTCTGAATCTGGGCTAGCTTTAGGACTTGTTTTCCTCAAGAGAATATGGTAAAAGTGTCGCTATACACCTTCTGAGGCTGGGCCTTAACAGATACTAGCTTCTGCTTCACCATTTGGAATACGGACCCTCGAAATTCAGTTGCCAAATAAAGAAGGCTAAGCTAGCCATCTGGAGAGGTAAAGAGAGGTCTCAGCCTCCTAGCCAACCCTGCCAAGGCACCAGACTTGTGAGTGAAGACATCTTAGTATTTCAGCCCCAGCAACCATCCAATTGCAACCTCATGAGATATGCTAGCTAATACCATGTAAAACTGCCCAGCTGAGCCCCGGCCAAATTCCTGACCCACAGAATAATGAACAAATAAAATGGTTGTTACTTAAAGTCACTAACTTTGGGGTTATCTTATTAATGTAATAAAAGATAAACAGGTGGAAATATTCCTCCTAGAGAAGTTCTAGGAAAAGGAGAGACGGCCATCTGTTTTGTAAACTTAGGCAGAGGCAATTTGTGATATCCACTTCACCTTTCTGGATTTAACAATCCACTGGACATGGAGAAAATGGAGGAATGAATTACCTTAGAATCTCTACAGTGACTCCTGTTAGAACTTCAGGATGGGACGTCCTGATAGGAAGCCTTCAAGGTGTGCTATGATCTAAATGAGTGCATCTCCCCAAAATTCATATGATGAAATCCTAGCTCCAAGGTGATAGTATTAGGACGTGGGACCTTTGAGAGGTGATTAGGTCATGAAAGCAGAACCCTCATCAATGGAATTAGTGTCCCATAAAAGAGACGTGAGAGAAACTTCTTACCCCTTCCATCATGCGAAGACACAGCAAGAAGTCTCCATGCCAGAAAGTGTACCCTCACCGGACACCAAATCTGCCTTGATCTTAGACTTCTCACAACTGTGAGAAGTAAATTTCTGTTGTTTATAGGCTATCCAGTTTATGTTATTTTGTTATAGCAGCCCAAATGGACTAAAACAAGGGAAAATTGGTTTTTCCTTCGTAGCTCTTGGAACAGAAACTCTTCTTGTTTAAGAAGGTGCTCCACTGATGTTATTCTGCCCACCACCCCATACAGTCCATTCCTGCTGTGGAAAACTGAAGTCAAGAATACATCAATTCTGTTCATATTGTCATCTGATGTTACTGAAAACTGTGACTGGTGCCTGGAGCACAGGATGTGCTAAATATCCTCCCTTTAGATTACTTGTTATCGGTCTGGCACGGTGGCTCACGCCTGTAATCCCAGCACTTTGGGAAGCCAAGGCAGGCAGATCATGAGGTCAGGAGATTGAGACCATCCTGGCTAACATGGTGAAACCCCGTCTCTACTAAAAATACAAAAACAAAATTAGCTGGGTGTGGTGGCGGGTGCCTGTAGTTCCAGCTACTCAGGAGGCTGAGGCAGGAGAATGGCATGAACCCAGGAGGCGGAGCTTGCAGTGAGCCAAGATTGCGCCACTGCACTCCAGCCTGGGCGACAGAGGGCGATTTGTTTCAAAAAAAAAAAAAAAAAAAAAAAAAAAAAAAAATTACTTGTTATCACACATGATTGTGGTAACCCAAGCCCCTTTTCAGTGTCTCTTCTGGCGAGGATTCCCCAGCCAATCTACCACGTTTCTGTGTAATCATTTCTTCTGTTTCCTTCGTGCTGCTCATGCTTTCCACTTATCAGCTGATCTGCAGTTAGAATGAATCAGGTATGTGAGGAGATGGCCACTTGCAGGCTTCTTTCTTTACAACCAGATCAATGTCATTGATGGGAGATTCCCACCTACCATAAAAAGATTAATTTGATGTTATGAACAGAAACAAAAGCTGAGAACTCGGGGGAAGCTTTTCCAAAGGCTGATGCGATGTTTCTGCATGCGAAAATTTTGCTTTGGGGTTGTGAACTCTTTAAAACAAACAGTTGAGGTCATTGTTAATGGGAGACAGGATGACTCGCATAGTTTCTGTCAAGTCTGACTGCTTTTAGGGAGGAAATGCAGCAGAGAGGGTTGGGTTTTTTCACAATGATCCATCTTTCAAAAGCACAAGTGAATGCCCTCTCTCATTAATCATAAGACTCCAGCTTATATTGGAAATAGGGAGCAAGAGCTACTCATGGGGACACCATATCTCTTCTCTTGCTGAATGGTGAGAGGACCAAATAATCCCATCTTTCCACTTGACTACTTAAGGGACACTTCTCTTGGCAGGCTGAACACCAGAAGAAGGGATGCATATCCAAATCAGTAAGTCTTACTGTTTCATGGTTCTCTTCTGAGGTAGGATGTTAGGGAGGAGAAATTATGTTTCATTCTGGGATTGCCCTGGACTAGGCACAAGTTTCATGGCATCTCTTTAACTTATCACTCCAGCATCACCCAGTAACCAAAACGCCAAAGCAAATGGATCTTCTCCTTCACATTATCTCACCAAACTGTCTCACCCCTTACTTCACACAACGCTTTTTACCTAAACCTAACTTCCAAATTATCGTTATTATCACCACCCTCAAATGACCAAGGAAATCAGAGTAAAAACTTCATAGGAAGTTGCAGAACCAACTAGACTAAAATCTAAAGAAAAACAGGCACCTTCAAACAGACAGAGGACATGAGCTTTTGCTTACTTGGGACAGATGCTGGGTGCCAAGCAATCTGAAAGAAGTCAGCTGAAAGAAGCCAGCTAAAATTGTTAACAACTAAAAGCTGAGCACATACCATGAGTACAGAACCTTTGGGATCAATACACATGAGAAATTTGCATCTGTTAGGAGACTTCCTCATAGACTTCATTGTTCATAAGAGATTGGAACAGGGCAGGAGACCAGAAAAGGCCTCCTTCTGGAGGCCTCGAGGAGATGTATAATAGTCACTGCAGGAAAGAAACAAAGCTCAGCCTTAGGTGCTTCTATCCTTTCTCCATTGCAAAAGCTGTAGGCTGCTGAGGAAAGAAAGGGCAGCAAACCCTATTGACTTTAGGGCACAAGGGAAGACTCAGTGCAGCTGTGGTGAATGGAATAAAAAACAAAACAAAACAGAACAAAAAACCCTTGTATCTATGAGAGAAAGACAGCAAAAGGAACTGGGTTCAGATCCTTAGAGGTCCCTTACTGCTTAGGTAGGAAAAGGATCACTGAGAACAAAAAATATGAACACTTCTACCCCTCAAAACCAAGCTAGCAAGCAATAAATAATCAATGCCAGCACTAAACTTCTGGGGTAAAGGCACTGAGAGGAAGCACAAAGGGAAGACTTAAAACAAGAATGTCTACTTTTTGGGCAAAGGACATGAATAGACACTTCTCAAAAGAAGACATTTATGGGTCTGACAAACATATGAAAAAAGGTTCAACATCACTGATCATTAGAGAAATGAAAATCAAAACCACAATGATATACCATCTCACACCAGTCAGCATGGCAATTATTACAAAGTTAAAACAACAGATGATGGAGAGGATGTGGAGAAATAGGAACGCTTTTACACTGTTGGTGGGAATGTAAATTAGTTCAACCACTGTGGAAGACAGTGTGGGCATTCGTTAAGGATCTAGAACCAGAAATAACATTTGACCCAATAATCCCATTACTGAGTATGTACCCAAAGCAATATAAATCATTCTTTTATAAAGACACATGCACACATATGTTTATTGCAGCACTATTCCAATAGCAAAGACATGGAACCAACCCAAATGCCTATTAGTGATAGACTGGATAAAGAAAATGTGGTACATATACACCACGGAATACTATGCAGTCATAAAAAGGAATGAGATCATGTCCTTTGCAGGGACACGGGTGAAGCTGGAAGCTATCATTCTCAGCAAACTAACACCGGAACAGAAAACCAAATATCACATGTTCTCATTCATAAGTGGGACCTGAATAATGAGAACACATGGACACAGAGAGGGGAACAAAACACACGAGGGCCTGTTGGGGGCAGGGGCGCAAGAGGAGGGAGAGCATCAGGAAAAATAGCTAATGCATGTGGGGCTTAAAACCTAGGTGATGGGTTGATAAGTACAGCAAACCACCATGGTACATGTATATCTATGTAGCAAATCTGCATGTTCTGCACATGTATCCCAGAATTTAAAATTAAATAAATAAATAAATAATAAAAAGAATGTCCACTTTTACCAGTTCTCTTCAACACAGTAATGGAGGCAATGGAATAAGGAAAAACAAAAAACAAACAAACAAACAAACAAACAAAAAACAGCAAAAAAAAAAAAAAAAAACCTAAAAGGCTCACAGACTGGAAAGGAAGAAATAACAGCACTACTAATATATGACAAGGGGGTGCATGTAGTCCCAGCTACTCGGGAGGCTGAGACAGGAGAATGGCGTGAACCCGGGAGGCAGAGCTTGCAGTGAGCCAAGATCTCGCCACTGCACTCCAGCCTGGACGACAGAGCGAGACTCCGTCTAAAAAAAAAAAAAAAAAAATATATATATATATATACACACACACACACACACACACACACACACACACACATATACATACACACACACACACACACACATATATATATGACAAGGTCAGCTATGTAGAAAATACTCCCAAAATCTACCAAACAGCTACTTACACTAATAAGTTTAGTAAGATCACAGGATATGGGGTTATGATAGAAAAAAAATCCATCCTAACACTATAGTTTTGTTAAAGCACCATCTACAACAGCACCAAAAAACATAATACTTCCATGTCACATCTGTATGCTAAAAACTACAAAATGATGAAAGTGATCAAAGAAGACCTAAACAAATGAGGAAACATACTATGTTCATGGATTGGAAGACTCAAGATTATGAAGATGTCAGATTTCCCAAACTGACCTATAGATTCAACATAATTCCAATTAAAGTTTTAGTGGACTATTTTTGCTGGAAATTGACAAGCTGATTCTACAATAGAAAAGCAAAGAAATTATGGAAAGAAATTTTGAAAATAAAAACAAGTTGGAGGATTCACATTATCTGTTTTCAAAAGTTACTATAAAGCTACAGTAATTACAACAAAGTAATGCTAGTAAAATGAAAGACATATAGATCAATGTACTAGAGTAGACAGTCCAGAAGTAGATCCAACAAATATGTGTGGTCACTGGTTTACAAAGGTGGAAAGGCAATTCAATGGAGAAATGGGAGCTTTCTCAACAAATGGTGCTGAAAGAAGTGGACAGTCATTTTATCAGTTTCTTGTGACTACTATGCCAAATTATTATAAACTGAGTAGCTTAAAACAACAGAAATGTATTCCTTCCCAGTTCTGGAGACCAGAAGTCAAAAATCAAGATGTTGGCAGGGCTGCATTCCCTTTGAAGGTTCTTGGGGAGAATCTGTTCTTTGCCTCTTCCAACTTCTGGTGGCCCATTGGTTTATGGGTACATCATCCCAATCTCTGCTGCTGTGGTTACATTACCTTCTTCTCTTCTGTGTGTCTCAAAAATCCCTCTTCCTCTCATATGAGGATATATATGATTGTGTTTGGGGCCCACCTGGGTAATACAGGATAAAATCTTCCTTTCAAGATACTTAAGATAATCATACCTTTTGCCTTGTTAAGTAATATTCACAGGATCTGTGGATTAGGATGTGAACACATCTTTTTGGGGCCCATCACTCAGTCCACTACAGTTATATACCTAAGAGCAAAGCAAACAAAAAACCCAACTCCAAACTATACATCATACCATATACAAAAATTAAAAATAAATCATATACCTAAATGTAAAACCCACATCTGTAAAACTTCTAGAAGAAAACATAGAAGAAAATCTCTATGAACTTGGTTTTAGGTAAAGATTTCTTAGATATACCATAAAGCACACAATCTAAAATTTAAAAATTCATAAAATTAGGCTTCATCAAAATTAAGACCCTTTGCACTTTAAAAGAGAATGAAAAAACAGTCACAGACCGGGATAAAATATTTGCAGGTCACATATATGATAAAAGATTTGTATCCAGGATATAAAAAGAACCTTCAAAACTCAGTAACAAGAAAAACAACCCAACTTTAAAAATAGTAAAAAGATTTGGAAAGATACTTCCTCTAGGAAGATACAGGTGACAAATAAGCACACAAAAAGACACACAGTATCACTGGGGAAATGTAAATTAAAGCCACAATAAGATACCACCACATACCTATGAGAGTTGCTCAAATTTTGAAAAAATTGTACATTTATTTTTGAAAACAGTTTGGCAGTTTCTCATTAAGGCTTAACATACAACTCAGCAATCCCACTCCTATGGATGTATGAAAGCTAAATGAAAACTTATGCTCACAGAAAAATTCTATGTATGAAGGCTTAAAATGGCTTTATTCATTAATTGCAAAAAACTAGAAACAACCTAGATGTCCTTTAACTGGTGAATGAATAAACAAAGAGTAGTCTATCTGTACGACAGAATACTACTCAACAATGCAAAGGAATGAACTCCAGATACATGCTACAATATGGATGAATCTCAAATGCATTATGCAAAGTGAAAGAAGCCAGAGAGAATCATATTGTATGATTCCATTTATATAACATTCTGGAAAAGACACAAATATTGGGACAGAAAACAGATCAGTGATTTTCAGAGGCTGGGAGTGGATGAAGGGTTTTAATACAAAGTGGATGAAAGAATTTTTTAGGGTGATGGAACTGTTTTATATCTTGCTTATGATGGTGGTTACATGAATGTATGCACTTGTCGGAGCACTACACTACAAAGAATGAATTCGTATGTACGTCAATTCCACCTCAGTAAGGCACAGTTCATGCACAGACATCCTCTTCTTCCTGCCCAGACTCCCACATCCCATGCCAGGCCATTCCTCTACAGAGAGACTCCCTCACCCTTCATTTTAGTTTTTGAATATATAAATGCTAAGGACTACTGGAAAATTAGAATTATGTAAGGTTGGTGTTAATCAAATGTTGACTCAATTTTCAAAAGAGGGAAGAAAATAGATGCTGAAAACTAAAATAAAATAGGCATCTCGTATTCTGTCATTGATATTCTTGACACAGTAATTTTATTCCTGATAGCTTGTACTAAATCATCTGGTAAGCTAAAAAACTTTATATACCAATACGACTACTATAGATTTATAAATGAAAAATTGGTAACATCCAACAATAGGGGAATGCTAATGTAATTTATAGTGCATTAATGACAATTTTAATTTTTGTAAAAATACAGGAAGAAATGTTCTTAAAATAGTCAGTATATAGTACATATACTAAAGAATATATAGCATGAGCTCAATTATGCAAAAAATGTGTGTGTGTATGTGTTTATTAAGTGAGGAAAGGAGATACATCAAAATATTTACAGTTAATATCTCTGGGTAGTATGACAATAGGTAATTTTCTTTCTTTAGAATTGTATCTTTTGTATTTTCTGAATTTATTTAATAAGCATGTATTAGTTTTTAGATGTGAAAAATAAATTTTGAGACATTAATTAATGTCTGTTTTCATAGCACTTTATATCTCATAGAATACAAAGTTAAGTAAGAATAGATCCTGCTTTTAATGAGCTAATATTGTAACAGCTACTCATACCTAGGACCAAAGAATGAGTCTCTTTTTTATGGGGAAGTTATCACCTTGGAAGCAAGCATAGAACCTTGAGGTTCTGTGAAGGAACCACGAAGAAGAAGCCATGAGGAAGGACACTGTCATATGACTCACCAGCATCAGTATCAGCAGCAACAGCAGTTAGCAGCTAATACTTATTGAGTACTAACTATATATGTCAGGTATTGTCCATCTATGTCAGGTATTGTCCATATTAATACTTATTGAGTACTAACTATACATGTCAGGTATTGTCTGTATTATTTCCTTATTTAATCCTCACAGTAGCTCTACCAATTCTATTATTATCTTCTTTTTACAAATGAGGAAACTAAGGCACTGAAAGGTTACCTTCAACTAGCATGTGACAAAGCAAGGAACTGAATATAGGCAACTGATTCCATAGACTAGTATGGACTGTGTAGTTTATAAAAGAATGACCCCTGATCATTAAAGGGGGTGAAAAATTGCAGGAGAGTGACTTCTTATCCTTCTAATCCAGCAAAGACATGATATGCACACATGGTTCTATATGCAAGGTAGAAAGCAGTAAGTGTCATAAAAGAGTTAGAATTAGAGGATCTTGGAGAGGGAGACATGATGATTCAGCAGACAGGACTGGCATTAGAGAGACCATGGCAGATCTCCTAAGGTCAGGAGTTCAAGACCAGCCTGGTCAACATGGTGAAACCCCATCTCCACTAAAATACAAAAATTAGCCGGGCGTGGTGGTGCACGTCTGTAATCCCAGCTACTTGGGAGGCTGAGGCAGGAGAGTTGCTTGAACCTGGGAGGTGGAGGTTGCAGTGAGCCGAGATCATACCACCGCACTCCAGCCTGGGCGACTCCATATCAAAAAAAAAAAAAAAAAGGTATAGTAACCAAGGTAAGAGAAGAAGGTAGCCTGAACCAAGGTATTCTCCCCTCTCCTATTCTGTAGCCCAATTTTGTGAACTAAAGGTTTACATTGTGTGTTTCCCATAAAATACCACTATTATTCCTTACTTTCCCACTGCAGACCAGCCCTGATAATACCAATATTCACAGGTCAGGAGCAGTTGGAGGTTAAAAAATTATGCAATTCTGGTACCTAAACATCACAATCCCTCCCTCTTAGCTACTTTCTCTGCATTTTACTTGAAAAAGGAGGGTCAAGAAACAGGATATTCTGAGTTGGTAGAGCACAGATACCCAAGTCAGACTTCTAAACTCAGTGGCACAGAATCAGGGTATTAACTACCTCTGCCACACAGAGTCCCTCAGCTACAAAAAGGAGCTAGTATTAAAAAAAGGTACATTCAGAGCACTCACTGTGTGCAAGACTCACTATGTGCCAAGTGCCTGCCAACAAAGAAAGAAAAACTCCCCCATTGGGGAGCTTCTGGTCTAATGGCCAAGACACGGTCTTACAAAACAGGGGCCCTCCTTGTTCAAGGTAGGACAGGAGAAATTTGCCTTCAGAGGGCCAGACCCAAGAGTAGAGGTCAGGGAAAATGATCAAAGACAATCACAGCATGAATATGGATGTCTCAGGGCTTCCTTCTTGGGGTCTGCTTCAAAGGACTGATATCTGGCATTTTTAGTTAGGAACTTCCAGGAATTGAAAAGATGATGAGTATCTTGAAGACTCCTTGACTATGCTTTATTTTCTTTGTGCCTCAACTTGGACAGGACCTAGCATATAAGCATTTAGTAAGTAATAGCACTAATATGGTCATTATGTGCCAGACACTATACTAAGCATTTTTATATATTATTTTAATTATATTCAAACAAGATAATTAAAGGTAATGAGGCAGGGTTTATTAGTAAACCCACTTTACAGATGAAAAGAATAAGGCCAGATAGGTTAAGTAACTTATTCCAGATCACTGAAGGATTCCTTGGAAAAAGGAGAATGCATGCCATTAGGGGAGATGAAGGGATGAAAGGAGGAGGTTCTGCCAGTTTATAAGTCAATGCACACTCAGAGGAAGAAAATTTACATACTTGCCTTTTGTCAACCATACCTCATAAATGCATTTGTGGATGTGCACAGTAAGGTTGCAAAGTGGCTACTTAGTGTTCAAGTCATCAGCAAGGTGAATTTTTCAGGTTGCTTACTATTCTAGTAGCTAGAAAACTTTAATTCTAAGCATAAAGTCATTTACAGTTTAGCATTTATGCATATTCATGAATTCTTTGATCCTATCTTAATTTCTAGGGACTCAACCTAGAATAAAGAGGCCACTCAATAAAGGTCCCAGAACACAATATGTGTGTGTGCATGTGTGCATATGTATATGTATGTATTTATAACAATTACTAATCACTTTAATTAACCAACTTAACCTGATTAGTAATGATTTATTTCTTCACTGTTTTCTGACACTGTTCCTTACATTGCTAAGTTTTCATTTGTTCCCAGAACCTCTTCTTTGCATTTATCCCTCATTGCTTGCTCCAGTTTTTATATTGTCTTGATCCTTCAGCTCTACTCTTAATATGCCGTTTCTTTTTGTGTTTGTTTTTGGAGACGGAGTCTCGCTCTGTCGCCAGGCTGGAGTGCAGTGGCGATCTTGGCTCACTGCAACCTCCGATTCCCTGGTTCAAGCGACTCTCCTGCCTCAGCCTCCCGAGTAGCTGGGATTACAGGCATGTGCCACCACGCCCAACTAATTTTTGTATTTTTAGTAGAGATGGGGTATCATCATGTTGGCCATGATGAAACTCATGATCTGCCCACCTCGGCCTCCCAAATTGCTGGGATTACAGGCGTGAGCCACCATGCCCGGCCAATATGCTATTTCTTAAAAAAAAAAAAAAAGGAATGAAGGAAAAAAAACTGGAGAGAATGAAAATAACAACCAATGTCTTAGTAACTTAATTGTACCTGTGATTGTTTGTATCAGGGGACCTTGCTTTCTATGGGCAACAAGAGGCACTGGCATTCCATCGTGATAATACTGAAATAAAGGATTGGTCTGGGATTTCTAAGACCAGAGAAGAGAAGGCTGAAGGGAACATTGATTGCAATCATCAGGTGCCTAGCCATGTGTGAACACTGATAATCGTTACTGCTCTCATTTTCTAAAGCTTGGCTCAGACAGTGGCAAGAGGGAGCAAGGGGGAAGGAGGAGGGGAAGGGGGCAGGACTATATGATCTTGAATGATCATTACCAGATCTGGGACACAGACCAATAGTTTGGACAGCAGAATCTAGCTACTAAAGAATTCTCTGCTCTCAAATTTTAAGCCCCTCTCTCCATGCCGCAATACTGCTTGAGTTCATATAATACGTCTTATGTCAAGATTAGCAGTTTATAATATTGTCATTCTAGTCTTGAAAACTCACAATTTTACCTCTTTCATATTTTCTCCTCCTAGCCTTCCTCACTCTTTAAATAGTTAGTTTATTATTCTTTGTTTTCCTTCTCTTCCCTACTCTATTTAATCTAAGCTAAGTCAAACAGGGGGAGGAAGGAATTAGTGTTGTTAGAGGGTCAGCCATAGGTTTTCTCTTTTCATTTTTTTCTGCTCTGGCCCCAAACAAGTAGCACTCCCCAAATATGAAATAATGAGGCTGCAGTGTCCTTCTGCCTTAATCCATTACCTAATTATAACTGTCATTATAGCACTTTCAGTTTGCCTCATTTTATTTTCACAATCTTTTTTTTGTAATTGGTAGTACAAAGATCATTAGCATCCCACGTATTTATGAAACACTAAGGCTCAGATTGGTTAAGCGATTTGTGCTGGTGGAGACACATTTGAAGACGGGTTCATGTACCATGAAGTTACTGGAAACCTGACTCATGGTACAGCCTTGGGTAAGTCACTTAGCCTTTTTGTGTCTAATCTCCAAAATGGGGATGAAAGTACCAACTTGCTTCTCAGGGAAGCTGCAGAGATTAAGTAACCAATAAACAATTGTAAAGGGATTTGGAAATTTCAAACACTACATAAATGTTTTAATAAGCTTTTAATGTTAAGGCTCTTAATGTTAGGTATCCATAGATGGAAATTAGGTGAATTTATCTGCTGGCATTCGTATTTTCCAGGGCCTGGAGAAAGGGGATTGAGCTCCTTTAAGGACTATACTCCTTTCTTAATTGCCCCTAGGTGCTGGCCCTGCTACTTGCAAGTCCTATCTCTGCTGCCCCTCCCCCAGTTGAGCCCAAGCAGATGTGTTGCTCTCTAGAATCTGGCCAAGGCAACTAGAAAATACAGGAAGGAGGGCTGCCTCCTCATGCCCTCTGGGGGCAGGAGAGATGATCACAAGCAGACTCCTATTGTTAGCCCTAGAAACATTCCAGATGGGCACTCTGACCTCCAAGAAAACAACCCTAATAATTTGCAGGGCATTCAAAGAAAGTACAGTGTGGTTCTGGCCACTAAAAAGTGATCTAGACTTGTATTTCAGATCTTCAGGTTATATATTTTGTCTCTTCAATGAAATTCACTTAACTTGCTTTATAACAAGTTTATTATATTGCATAGGGAAATTGGTGACAATGTCATATCAAAGAAAATATCTGAAATCAATTTACATTATAAGAAAAAAAATCTCTAAGGACCGATGAAGACAAACTGCACGATACACTACTGCTGTACTAACCTCAAACATTGTACCCTGTATAATGTTGTTCAGTTCTGTGACTCTAAAGACATTTCTTTTCTTATTAACTTTTTTTTATTGAGGTATAATAGGTGTACATAGTTTAGGGGTGCAGGTGATAATTTAATACATTCACATACTTTGTAAACATGAAATCAGTTTACTTGGGATATCCATCACCTTAAATATTTGTCTTTTCTGTATGCTAGAAACATTCAAGTTATTCTCTCTAGCTATTTTGAAACGTACAATAGATTATTGTAAACCATAGTCACTCTACTGATCTATTGAACACTAGGTCTTATTTCTTCTATCAAACCATATATTTGTACCCATTAGTCAACTTCTCTTCATCCTTCTCCCATACCTTATTTAGTTCCCGTTTCTTTTCTGTGACTTACTTTTCCCAATTTGTAAAACAAAGACAATGGCTTCTGTCAAAAATCTGTCTCACATGAAAGTCACTTTAAGCCAGGACTGATATTCAGTTGGTACAATGAGTTTCTACATGTAAAAAATAAGACTTAAAGGAATCTACGTTAGTTACTAAATTTAAAAATGCCAGTAAATTTTAAATGATAAATCATGGCTCTCCCACTGCCTGCAAAGCTATTCTCTCAGATATCTGCCTATTTCATCTCCCTCAAGGTACTGTCATCTCTTACCTCAATTGGGCCTATTCTGACTACAGTATTTAATACCGCAACCTGTCCTCCCAAATCCCCATACTCTCCAATCCCTTTCCCTTCTTCTGCTTTCTAATTCCTTCCACAGTACTTATTTACAACAACAACTACAGAATCTATTATTTATGCTTATTATTTATCTATTTCCTTACTTGTCTACCCTAAACTGTACTTCATGAGGTCAGGAATCTTGGCCTGTTTTGTTCATTGAGGTATATCAAGTGCCTGGGACATAACAAGTTTAGCAAACATATGGTGAATAAGTGAATGAATGAATAATCCTCTAAGAATAATTAACTTTTAAATTACCCAAGGGTAGAGCTAATTTCTTCTGAATGGTCACTATACTCAGCTCAGGGTTTGGGCCCAGGAAATATTTAAAATCATGTTCTATTTGATTGACATTGTATCTGAAAATCATAAATACTCTGTGACTAAATTCTTTTATCTGTCTTCTCTTTGGTTTGGGGAAACTCTTCTGAATTAGCCAGCCAATTAAGAGCATCAAGATGAGGAGGTGAAACTGGGTAAAGGCAAGGGAGATGAAGGAAAAGGTGAAAGATGACTGAGCAGAGATCCAGAAGCATTGAGAAATGGCCAGTGAACTCACCATGACAAGTCAGTAAGAGCTTCATGGAGAATTCAGTGGAATAGCCAGGGAAGATGGGGATTCTTTTAAATATGTACAACTTCTGTTCTTTTGTTTGCTGGATCACACTACCTGGTGTGTTCTAGGTACTTGAATAGTGAGTCCTAGAAGACATAGGGAATACTATGACTGCCACTATGCACTGCTGTAGGAAAATGCAATGTGTGGAAAAGCTCAAAGGGTTGGCTGTGTGTCCACAATTGATCACAAAAGCCTTTCTACAGGAAACGTGGGTCCTAAAGTATGGGAGAAAACGTTTTTTTGTGTAGACCACAAGAACAAATATATAATGATTATATTTTTATAGGCAGAGCTGAAGGCAAGGGACAGTTTATTCAAGAAGCTTCTTAATTATTTTAAAATACAAAAACCTTGTATATTTGAGTGTCACTATACCTAGTTATGGATAATCTCAAAAACAAATAAAATGCCCTGGACTAGAAGCTAAGCTGATCATCAGCTGGAGAGAGCAAATAACCTTTCTTCTTATGATATATACAGTGTTTCATAATTGTGTCCTTATGGGGTACCAGTATCTTCCTCAGGAAATATCTGGTACTGGGCTGTTTTGGAGATAGGTCATGCAGCTGGTGGGCTACATGGGTCATTTTTGTGGAAAATGTTATTATTATTGCACAATGAGCTGTGTATCTCATTTAACACATCCCCAGCATTTCAAATAACTCATCACAAGCTACTTTGAACCCTAACTGGGCAGAGGCAACTCTCCTGCTAGGCATCTCACGTATTCATTATCCTTCAGTACTAAAGCAACAAGGTAAGGCTGATGGCTAAGGCACTGAGGAAGTACTTTCATGCGAGGGTTTGCAATATACTCACTCTCTCTTCACAGATTAGTGGTTATATATGTGAGTCACTAGCACCAAAAATGTGTAGCAGCAATAGCATCTGTGTTCAGTATGTCTCTGAGATTCATCTTCTCTGATCTATACCCCTCCCTCCATCCCATGCCAAAAACCACAGCTGCCTGTTTCTTGGTCACCAGGCTCTGCTCTAATTCAGTGAAAATGTAGAAAGAGCCCAATAGGCAGATGAAGATATGAGGGCTGACTGATTTCAATAGCTAACAGCCATTGAGAGACCACTACTCAGAAAATACAGTGGAAAAACAAAACAACAAAACACAAAGACTTATTCAGTTTGTTTTAAATCGGACCATACACACTTAGACTTTGGGAAAGTAAGTAAACCACCAAGTTATGAGTGCAGTTTACAAAAGATAAAAATCTGAGTTATCCCTTTGTGGTTACAGATTATGAAACCATTTCAGGCTCTCTCTAGACAGTATTCCTGATGAATGGTAGATTGCAAACAGAGCAAGCCAGAAGGGTTAGCATCTCTGATTACTATCCTGTTAAGATTTTTTCTCAAGCATCCTTGTATAGTTTAAAATTAAATTTTTTTGCCTTTGTAATCTGTAGCCCTTGTATATATATCATCTAATGAAAAGGGCTTTTTTGAATTAAAATGGTGTTTGGAAAAAGAACATGTGTTTCTGATTTATTATTAAATACATTTATAAAGACAGAAGGTTCTCAGACCTAGTGAAAGCCTGTTTTATGTTTGTTTGTTTGTTTGTTTTAAAGCAAGAGTCCTGTAACACTTCAGGAGGATAGAATCTCTCATGCAAACACTCAGATGGACTGGGGCATAAGTTTTTGGGTAGAGAGTAATTGTGGAGCCTAGGAATTCAGATTTGCCTTATCTGACCACCTTAGGGGTAAACACACTGCTCTGTCTTTTTCCAGCTAGTTGGTGAACTTGGCATCTATTAAGCAGGACATTTTGAAATACAGACTATTCCAATTATCACAATGGTCTTATGTTTCAAGACTGCTTGTTCATAAACACAGCCACTTTCTGTTTAATTTCTCTCCTTTTTTGGTTTATTTAAGCTCCAAATTTTTTTCAGCACCTAAATGAGGATTTTTGAGATTTATGCCTGGCCAGTATGCATTAAATTAATAAAAGGTATTAGAAATATATGTTATATAAACATCTACTTTTCATTTGCTAGTAATCAGGGAAATAGACAACAAAGCAATGAGACTTTGCTATTTTACACCTAACGATTAGCAAACAAATTAAAAATATTAACTCCTCTGCAAAGTTTTGGTAAAATCAGTACACTCCTACACTGCAAATAGCATGATGACAAATCATTTTGAAAGAAATATTACCTTATCTCTTGTGAGTCACAAAAATATTTCTACCCCCACCACAAAGATTTCACTTATAAATATTTACCTGAAGGGAATAATCTACTAGACTAAAAATGCTATATTTACGAAGATATATACTACTCAATTCTCAGGAAAAAAATTTAAAAATAACATCAGCAGTACAAAATTGCAAACACACTAAATAAATGGATTTCAAAGAGTACAAGTACTTTTTCATGGGAAGGATGTACATCAGAATCTACTTGGGGAGAAAAGGAGGAAGGAACAAATAATATATGTGTAGTTTCAAAAAGTATATTGAGAATTATCACTGCTCTTATTTACTTGAGACAAGGTCTCGCTCTGTTGCCCAGGCTGGAGTGCAGTGGTGCAATCTCCACTCACTGCAGCCTCAAACTCCTGTGCTCAAGTGATCCTCCCACCTCAGTGTCCCAAGTAGCTGGGAATACAGATGCATGCTGCCATGTCCAGCTAATCTGTGTGTGTGTGTGTGTGTATACATATACATGTATATGTAAGTATATGTATACATATATGTGTGTGTGTGTGTATATATATATGCCTGTGGTGTATATATATATATACTTCTGTGTGTATACATATATATATGTATACACACACACACATATATATCTTTTTTAGTAGTGATGGGGTTTTGCCATGTTGTCCAGGTTGGTCTCAAACTCCTGGGCTGAAGTGAGCACCTGCTGTGGCCTCCCAAAGTGCTAGGATTGTAGGCATGAGCTGCCACACCCAGCCTATTTTATATTAGACATAAAATTGCTTTATTTTATGATTTGAAATAATACCATATAGGATATCATATTTTTATGTTCATTAAAAGAAGTATAAGAAAGAGAAATGGCAATATAAATATCAATAACGAGGGTGCGAGCAAGATGGCCGAATAGGAACAGCTCCAGCCTCCAGCTCCCAGCGTGAGCGACACAGAAGACGGGTGATTTCTGCACTTTCAACTGAGGTACCAGCTTCATCTCACTGGGGAGTGCTGGACAATCCGTGCTGGTCAGCTGGTGTAGCTCGACCAGCGAGAGCTGAAGCAGGGTGAGGCATTGCCTCACCTGGGAAGCACAAGGGGGAAGGGAATCCCTTTAGAAACTGAGACACACAACACCTGGAAAATTGGGTAACTCCCACCCTAAAACTGTGCTTTACCAAGGGTCTTAGCAAATGGCACACCAGGAGATTATATCCCACACCTGGCCAGGAGGGTCCCACACCCACGGAGCCTCCCTCATTGCTAGCACAGCAGTCTGAGATCAAACTGCAAGGCAGCAGCGAGGCTGGGGGAGGGGCGACCGCCATTGCTGAGACTTAAGAAGGTAAACAAAGCCTCCAGGAAGCTAGAACTGGGTGAAGCCCACCTCAGCTCAAGGAGGCCTGCCTGTCTCTGTAGACTCCACCTCTGGGGACAGGGCATAGCAAAAAAAAAAAAGCAGCAGAAACCTCTGCAGATGTTAATGGCCCTATCTGACAGCTTTGAAGAGAGCAGTGGATCTCCCAGCACGGAGGTTGAGATCTAAGAACGGACAGACTGCCTGCTCAAGTGGGTCCCTGACCCCTGAGTAGCCTAACTGGGGGACATCCCCCACTACGTGCAGACCGACACCTCACACCTCACATGGCAGGGTCTACCCCTGAGACAAAGCTTCCAGAGCAAGAATCAGACAGCAGCACTCACTCTTCAGCAATATTCTATCTTCTGCAGCCTCTGCTGCTGATACCCAGGCAAACAGGGTCTGGAGTGGACCTCAAGCAATCTCCAACAGACCTACAGCTGAAGGTCTTGACTGTTAGAAGGAAAACTAACAAACAGAAAGGACACCCACACCAAAACCCCATCAGTACGTCACTAGCATCAAAGACCAAAGGCAGAGAAAACCACAAAGATGGGGAAAAAGCAGGGCAGAAAAGCTGGAAATTCAGAAAATCAGAGCGCATCTCCCCCTCCAAAGGAACGCAGCTCATCGCCAGCAACGGATCAAAGTTGGACAGAGAATGACTTTAACGAGTTGAGAGAAGAAGGCTTCAGTCGATCAAACTTTTCAGAGCTAAAGGAGGAACTACATAACCAGCGCAAAGAAACTAAAAATCTTGAAAAAAGAATGGAAGAATGGATAACTAGAATAATCAATGCAGAGAAAGGCATAAACGAACTGACAGAGATAAAAACCATGACACGAGAAATACCTGACAAATGCACAAGCTTCAGTAACCGACTCGATCAACTGGAAGAAAGAGTATCAATGATTGAAGATCAAATGAATGAAATGAAGTGAGAAGAGAAGTCTAGAAAAAAAAAGGAAAACGAAATGAACAAAGCCTCCAAGAAATATGGGATTATGTGAAAAGACCAAATCTACGTCTGATTGGTGTGCCTGAAAGTGAGGGGGAAAATGGAACCAAGTTGGAAAACACGTCTCAGGATATCATCCAGGAGAACTTCCCCAACCTAGTAAGTCAGGCCAACATTCAAATTCAGGAAATACAAAGAATGCCACAAAGATACTCCTCGAGAAGAGCAACGCCAAGATACATAATTGTCAGATTCACCAAAGTTGAAATGAAGGAAAAAAATGTTAAGGGCAGCCAGAGAGAAAGGTCGGGTTACCCACAAAGGGAAGCCCATCAGACTAACAGCAGATCTCTCGGCAGAAACTTTACAAGTCAGAAGAGAGTGGGGGGCCAATATTCAACATTCTTAAAGAAAAGAATTTTAAACCCAGAATTTCATATCCAGCCAAACTAAGTTTCATCAGTGAAGGAGAAATAAAATCCTTTACAGACAAGCAAATGCTGAGAGATTTTGTCACCACCAGGCCTGCCCTACAAGAGATCCTGAAGGAAGCACTAAACATGGAAAGGAACAACCGGTACCAGCCATTGCAAAAACATGCCAAAACGTAAAGACCATCGATGCTAGGAAGTAACTGCATCAACTAATGAGCAAAATAACCAGCTAATATTACAATGACAGGATCAAGTTCACACATAACGATATTAACCTTAAATGTAAATGGGCTAAATGGTCCAATTAAAAGACACAGAATGGCAAATTGGATAAAGAGTCAATACCCATCAGTTTGCTGTATTTGGGAGACCCATCTCACATGCAGAGACACACATAGGCTCAACATAAAGGGATGGAGGAAGATCTACCAAGCAAATGGAGAACAAAAAAAAAGCAGGGGTTGCAATCCTAGTCTCTGATGAAACAGACTTTAAACCATCAAAGATCAAAAGAGACAAAGAAAGCCATTACATAATGGTAAAGGGATCAATTCAACAGGAAGAGCTAACTATCCTAAATATATATGCGCCCAATACAGGAGCACCCAGATTCATAAAGCAAGTCCTTAGAGACTTACAAAGAGGCTTAGACTCCCACAAAATAATAATGGGAGACTTCAACACCCGACTGTCAACATTAGACAGATCAACGAGACAGAAAGTTAACAAGGATATCCAGGAATTGAACTCAATTCTGCACCAAGCGGACCTAGTAGACATCTACAGAACTCTCCATACCAAATCAACAGAATATACATTCTTCTCAGCACCACATCACCCTTATTCGAAAATTGACCACATAGTTGGAAGTAAAGCACTCCACAACTAATGTAAAAGAACAGAAATTATAACAAACTGTCTCTCAGACCACAGTGCAATCAAACTAGAACTCAGGACTAAGAAAATCAATCAAAACCTCTCAACTACATGGAAACTGAACAACCTGCTCCTGAATGACTACTGGGTACATAACGAAATGAAGGCAGAAATAAAGATGTTCTTTGAAACCAATGAGAACAAAGATACAACATACCAGAATCTCTGGGACACATTTAAAGCAGTGTGTAGAGGGAAATTTATAGCACTAAATGCCCACAAGAGAAAGCAGGAAAGATCTAAAATTGACACACTAACATCACAATTAAAAGAACTAGAGAAGCAAGAGCAAACACATTCAAAAGCTAGCAGAAGACAAGAAATAACTAAGATCAGAGCAGAGCTGAAGGAGATAGAGACACAAAAAACCCTCCAAAAAATCAATGAATCCAGGAGCTGGTTTTTTGGAAAGATCAACAGAATTGATAGACCGCTAGCAAGACTAATAAAGAAGAAAAAAGAGAAGAATCAAATAAACGCAATAAAAAATGATAAAGGGGATATCACCACCGGCCCCACAGAAATACAAACTACCATCAGAGAATCCTATAAACACCTCTAAGCAAATAAACTAGAAAAGCTAGAAGAAATGGATAATTTCCTGGACACTTACACTCTCCCAAGACTAAACCAGGAAGAAGTTGAATCCCTGAATAGACCAATAGCAGGCTCTGAAATTGAGGCAATAATTAATAGCCTACCAACCAGAAAAAGTCCAGGACCAGATGGATTCACAGCTGAATTCTACCGGACGTACAAGGAGGAGTTGGTACCATTCCTTCTGAAACTATTCCAATCAATAGAAAAAGAGGGAATCCTCCCTAACTCATTTTATGAGGCCAGCATCATCCTGATACCAAAGCCTGGCAGAGACACAACAAAAAAAGAGAATTTTAGACAAATATCCCTGATGAACATTGATGCAAAAATCCTCAATAAAATACTGGCAAACTGGATCCAGCAGCACATCAAAAAGCTTATCCACCATGATCAAGTGGGCTTCATCCCTGGGATGCAAGTCTGGTTCAATATACTCAAATCAATAAACGCAATCCAGCATATAAACAGAACCAAAGACAAAAACCACATGATTATCTCAATAGATGCAGAAAAGGCCTTTGACAAAATTCAACAGCCCTTCATGCTAAAAACTCTCAATAAATTTGGTATTGATGGAACGTATCTCAAAATAGTAAGAGCTATTTATGACAAACCCACAGCCAATATCATACTGAATGGGCAAAAACTGGAAGCATTCCCTTTGAAAACGGGCACAGGACAGAGATGCCCTCTCTCACCACTCCTATTCAACATAGTGTTGGAAGTTCTGGCCAGGGCAATCAGGCAAGAGAAAGAAATAAAGGGTATTCAGTTAGGAAAAGAAGAAGTCAAATTGTCCCTGTTTGCAGATGACATGATTGTATATTTAGAAAACCCCATCATCTCAGCCCCAAATCTCCTTAAGCTGATAAGCAACTTGAGCAAAGTCTCGGGATACAAAATCAATGCAAAAATCGCAAGCATTCTTATACACAGTAACAGACAAACAGAGAGCCAAATCATGAATGAACTTCCATTCACAATTGCTTCCAAGAGAATAAAACACCTAGGAATCCAACTTACAAGGGATGTAAAGGACCTCTTCAAGGAGAACTACAAACCACTGCTCAGTGAAATAAAAGAGGACACAAACAAATGGAAGAACATACCATGCTCATGGATAGGAAGAATCAATATCATGAAAATGGCCACACTGCCCAAGGTAATTTATAGATTCAATGCCATCCTCATTAAGCTACCAATGACTTTCATCACAGAATGGGAAAAAACTGCTTTAAAGTTCATATGGAACCAAAAAAGACCCTGCATTGCCAAGACAATCCTAAGTCAAAAGAACAAAGCTGGAGGCATCACGCTACCTGACTTCAAACTGTACTACAAGGCTGCAGTAACCAAAACAGCATGGTACTGGTACCAAAACAGAGATATAGACCAATGGAACAGAACAGAGTCCTCAGAAATAATACCACACATCGACAGCCATCTGATCTTTGACAAACCTGACAAAAACAAGAAATGGGGAAAGGATTCCCTATTTAATAAATGGTGCTGGGAAAATTGGCTAGCCATAAGCAGAAAGCCGAAACTGGATCCCTTCCTTACTCCTTATACAAAAATTAATTCAAGATGGATTAGAGACTTAAATGTTAGACCTAAAACCATAAAAACCTAGAAGAAAACCTAGGTAATACCATTCAGGACATAGGCATGGGCAAGGACTTCATGTCTAAAACACCAAAAGCAACGGCAACAAAAGCCATAATTGACAAATGGGATCTAATCAAACTAAAGAGCTTCTGTACAGCAAAAGAAACTACCATCAGAGTGAACAGGCAACCTACAGAATGGGAGAAAATTTTTGCAATCTACTCATCTGACACAGGGCTAATATCCAGAACCTACAAAGAACTCAAACAAATTTACGAGAAAAGAACAAACAACCCCATCAAAAAGTGGGCAAAGGATATGAATAGACATTTCTCAAAAGAAGACATTCATACAGCCAACAGGCACATGAAAAAATGCTTGTCATCACTGGCCATCAGAGAAATGCAAATCAAAACCACAATGAGATACCATCTCACACCAGTTAGAATGGCAATCATTAAAAAGTCAAGAAACAACAGGTGCTGGAGAGGATGTGGAGAAATAGGAACACTTTTACACTGTTGGTGGGATTGTAAACTGGTTCAACCATTGTGGAAAACAGTATGGCGATTCCTCAAGGATCTAGAACTAGAAATACCATATGACCCAGCCATTCCATTACTGCGTGTATACCCAAAGGATTATAAGTCATGGTGCTATAAAGACACATGCACACGTATGTTTATTGCGGCACTATTCACAATAGCAAAGACTTGGAATCAACCCAAATGTCCATCAGTGACAGACTGGATTAAGAAAATGTGGCACATATACACCATGGAATACTATGCAGCCATAAAAAAGGATGAGTTCGTGCCCTTTGTAGGGACATGGATGCAGCTGGAAACCATCATTCTCAGCAAACAACTGCAAGAATAGAAAACCAAACACCGCATGTTCTCACTCATAGGTGGGAATTGAACAATGAGATCACTTGGACCCTGGAAGGGGAACATCACACACCGGGGCCTATTATGCGGGCTAAGGGGGGAGGGATGGCATTGGGAGTTATCCCTGATGTAAATGACGAGTTGATGGGTGCTGACGAGTTGATGGGTGCAGCACACCAACATGGCCCAAGTATACATATGTAACAAACCTGCACATTGTGCACATGTACCCTAGAACTTAGAGTATAATAATAATAAAAGAAATTATGGTAAAAAATAAAAATAAATAAATAAATATCAATAACAAGTCTAACAACAGTCAGAAAATTATAACAAAACAACAATGACAAGTTAATGCTTACTGAGCACTTGATGTGTCTGGTATTGGGCTAAGGTCTTTGCAGACATTACTCTTTATTAAATTTTCATATTTCTAGGTGAAAGAGTTGTGGACACATTTGACATTGAATTAAAAAATCATTATTGGAATGAAATAGTGACAGGAAAATTCCTTTAGTGGCCCTAGAGGACAGGGAGGTATCTGAGGCTTGGGTTTACAAGCCTACATGGAGACTGTGAGACAATTACTTAGACTTGTCTATGGAGCGAGGTTAGAATTGAGACTCCTGTGTGAAGACAGGGCTCTTCAAGAGCTGAACCTTTGTGAAAGGGTAGGCTGGAAAACAAATCTACCCCTTGGTATAGGGAGATGATAAGGAAACCTTTTTATCATAGCATACTAAAATAAAATACGGTTTTACATTTTCACCCTCATCCCCACTCATTTAACTATATATTGGGCATCATTTGTTGTCCATATAGAAAGCACCTCTTATTAGTATCCTATTAAACAACTATAAAAAATGACACAGTGAATAATCTGGTAAATGCATGCAAGTATGTATATCTGTAGGACTGAGTCCCTGGAGGGGAGCTGCTGGATCAAAAGACATGCACATTAAATTCCCTCCTTGGAACTTGTATCCATTTATACTACTATAGCAGCAGCCATGTATGTGACTCGCTCTCCACACCCCAAGAAACAGTGTGTTGGTAACTTCTAAAAGACTAGAAATCAAATGTAAACACCCTTTTAAAAGAATGGAAAGAGAATGTAAAATAACCATTTGTTGGAAAAAGAGGGAAAAGGGGATTTAAAAAAACAATCAAATAGAAGACAGACTAAGGAGATATGATGATTGAACACAACGAGATTTTTTTTTTTGATCCTCAACTGCATCTTAAAACAGAAAAATGGCATTAGTAGAAAAACTAGTGAAATTCAAATAAAGTCTACAGTTTAATTAATAGTAATATATCTTTGTTAATTTCTTGTTGTGACAAATGTTTCACTGTAATAAAAAACAGATGTTAACATTAGGAGAAACTGAGTAAGGGCACACAGGCACTCTTAAATAATGTCTTTGCAACTTTTCTGCAAATCTAAAATTATTCTCCCAAAAGTTTATTTACAAAAACAGAGGGAAAAAGATAAGGCTATCCCAGCAGGGGAGGAGGCAGTAGAAGGAAAGACATGAAGGAAGAAAATAGCACCATTCACGCAAGGAACTACGAGGCAGGTTGTTGTTGCTGGAAAGTAAAGTGGTACTCTTAATGTGTAAGTTGTTTCATTATTCCATTTTCCCTGCCATTCCCTTTAAAAATCTAGGTTTACTTAGGTTGTCATGTTTTCAAGAAAAAGTGTGAATTTAGGTTTTATGTTCACTTTGACTAGGTCATAATGTCATCACCAAAGCACTCGCATTCTGGCAGCACTTATTAAGGGACTAACTTCACTCATGAAGTCAGCAGACTTAGCACATCAGTGAACTGGTTTTCAAGGTACAGTATGTGAACAGCCAAGTGGTGATGATTATATATATTTGACATCTCTGTCAGTCAATTAAATAATGTCAAAAGCAAAAAAAAAAGTGTTTTGAGATTTGGGACTCTATGTTTTCTGCCCTCTTAACCAGAAGCAAATTGTCTGTAAATTTGTTAGATAGGTAGGAAGCAATGGAATTGACAACCACTATATAAAACCAGAAGAATTATGTCTGCATTGCATACATTCATAGTCATAATGCTAACATTTTAAAACCAAAATATAAAAAATAAAAGAAAAGATAAAAACAAAACAAGTGAAGCAAATAAAAGGTATGGTAAATATCACAATAAGATGTTAAACAGAAAAATATGACAGCAATGATCTAAATTCATCAGTTAAAAGATAGAGGTTCTCAGGTTGTATTAATAAGCAAATCCATCTAAATGCTGCCTATAAGAGATAAATTTAAAATATGAGGATACAGAAAGTTCAAAGTAAAGCAATGGAAAAAGACATATGGAGCAAATACTAAAAAGGAAAATTGGTGCAGTAAAAACTATCAGGTGAAAAAGCATTAATAGGAATAAAAAGGGTCACTACAAACTGATAAAAAAGTAATTCACCAAGAAGACATAAAATTTCTAAACTTGTACATAACCAATAACATAGTCTCAAAACACACCACTACACAAAGTAAAAACTGAAACTATTATAAGGGTAAATTGATATACCATAATCACAGAGGGAGACTTTAACCCTATTCTTTCAGTAATGGATAAAAGATTTTTAAAAATTAGTAAAAATGTAGTAGATTTCAATAGCACAACTGGTATGTTTTATCCACTGGATATGTAACATTGCATTCATTTACTAGAGAATACACATTCTTTCAAGCATCCATGGAGCATTTACAAATATTGGCCACAAAGATGCTATAAAGCAAACCTTAATAAATACCACATTCTTTTAATCACTGAATAACATTATAAATAAATAACTTAAATCTATATATCTTCTTTTTAACGAGAGTCTTTCCCTAGGATGTTTATAATTTTACTCAACTTAGCAAAACAACTTTTAGTGTTAGAAACAAAACTAAGGAAGTGATAGTTTTATTTTAGTGTTACACAACTAATTGGCTTCCTAATGTTATTCACCAGGCCAAGAAGAGTATTGATGATGGAGGAACAGTGATTGCAAAGATAAAATGATATGAAAGGGCAAGGAATTTGGGGGAAGGTATGACTGAAGAATAGATGAGAGAGAAAAAGTAGAAAAGGCTGTTAAAGTAGATTGGAGTCAGGAAGTTTGGATTTTATCCAGGAGAAGGAAGTTTGCTTTTGATCATTTAGGCAAAGGGAAGTGATCAAAAGTGTGTAGGCATGGGGCTGATGAGGTGTGGTAGGGCATGGAGTTGACATCACTTGATAATGCACCCTATGTCCAGGGAAACGAGTAAAATGGGAGAAAAAGAAGAATCAAGAATACATCTCAGATTTCTTAGTTTGAATGACGGCGTAGTGATGTCTTTAACTGGGAGGAGGAAAAGAGAAAAATGGTAAAGCAGGTAGGAGAGGAGAAAAAGTAACACATGGAGTTCAGGACATACTACATTTGAAACAGGGAGACATTCTTAAGAAGATCTAACTCTGACAGTGATGGGAGCATTTACGAAGATTACGAAGCAAGGAGAAGCAGGCGGAGATTAGGAGTTAGAAAATTCAAGTTGCCTGAAATTGAGCAAAGCAGGGTCATGTTACCATTTGCTTTAAAGGTACACTTTTTATGACAACAGGACAAGTTTAGTGCAACAATTTATGGCTATAACAATAAGCAAGACATCTCTTTCCAGATCTGAAAGAAGCCAGGTATTGTCAGAGGGAGACAGGCAGGGAACTCCCCAGCAAAGGCTCTAGAGCATCCCATAAAAGGAAGAGGAGAGAGACAATCCACAAATGAAAATATCTATTCAATTTTCATTCTATTATAGTTATATTCATAGTTAATACCACACGAAAATGTTTATTATAGAGTCACCTGCAAGAGCAAAAATAAGAAATAACCTGAATTCCCAATAAAGATTCAAATCGGTAAATTATAGCATATTAACTCAAAATATTTTTTAGAAAAGTTGCCTATGTTCAAATCGATACCACGTGCTACCTAATAACTTGCCTTAAAATTTGCACGGTTAGGGAAGCTTTGGCCATTTTTGTGGTACTGGATATAATTATATCACAACAGGGGATTCTTTCTGACAGGTATTCCCATGTCAAAGCATCTTAAAAAGGCGAAGTCACTTTACTGTACAATGTTCCCTCGTTAGAAAACCAAAGAAGGAACAGACAAAGCAGGAAAAAATGAGGTGAGTAAGGAGGGGGAGGAATGGAACAGCACTATTTCCCAAAGTACATTCACAGAGTCTCTGTGGGGGGAAAAAAAAGGGTTCTGCAACTAGTAAGTTTGATTAACTATGGTCAGTGCCGTATTAAGGGTTCTGAGAAGTCCTGCTATAAAGAAACTCACTAAAATTTAACTCCGCACGTCCCAAATTTATTTACTATGGAACTCCCTCACTGTGGGACACTTATTAGTATGCTATGGAACTACAGTTCTGTTGAACATACATTGAGAAATATGAACTAAGTTAGAAAAAATTATTTGATAACAAAGTAGTTTTGGAAAGGGAAGAACTACTAGAAAGACAAGATTGAATTTGGGAAGTCTAACTTCTGAATGATGTCTTTAAGTATTTAAAGGCATATCACTATCTTTTTGCAATGCAATTCTTTCTTGTGTCAAATGAGGATAAGAATTTATTTCACCTCTATTCTAAAGTCTCTTATACTAACGTGAGAGGCCAGCAGTGAGGGTCATAAATACATAAAAACGGATCCCCTGCATTTTAACATTTTAACTAATGACGTAGTCCATATACTTAAATGAGGTTTTAAAAAACTCTTATTGTTAGGTACTAAGGAAGAGAAGAAATAGTTTGTGTGAAAAGCTTACAATAGCTGGTAAATAAAATTTACATATAGGATAAAATAAATTTAAGTGTTCAATTGTTAGACATAGACTCTCAGTGCTACTAGAATTCAGAGCAAAGTACTATTAAAGCTAGCTGTAGGAATTAGGATTTGATGTGAGTATTGAAGTATTGCTGGGAATAGTCAGATAGAGGATATTTTAGGCAAGGAACAATATGAATGAAAGCAGGCATAAAAATGACATATTCCTAAGAGTGAAGAAACAGGCTTTGTAGATATGTGTTGGAGAACAGTACTTTTAAAAAAGTCAAAAGAAACAGTTAAAATGCTTTTCCAGTCAATGAGAACAGCTAGAGATAAAGAATAAAGCAGTTAACATTGATTTAATAAAATCAAACTTACTGAGTATATTTGACTTAAGAGTACCCATGAAAAGTAGAATCTAGTTCTGGTTTAACATAATGAAAGATTTTCCCAACTTTCCCAACTTCCTATTACCCATGAATATAGGCATATATACACTCCCTCTCTTTCTCTGCTCTCACTCTCTCTAAATAATAATAGCACTGTAAATTTAAAAGACCTGATTGCCAAATCTGGGGAAATAGATTAGTCAACAAGAGTGCTGGGAAAACTGGCTGTATGAAACAAAACAAATTAAATCCTAGTTTCAGATCCTTCTCCAAAATAAATTCTAGATGCATTCGTAATCTAAATATTTTTAAATGGAACAGTAAAGAAGAAAATAGGGGTATTAATCTTATTTCTGATTGTGAATCAGAATCAGAATAGAACAATAAGAGAAATTCTTATTCTTTTTGAAGTATAAAAGCAATAAGAGAAATCACAAAGGGAAGTTATAAATTTGAATACATACAAATTTAAAACAAGTATATAAAAATAGGCAAATAAACTGGGAAAATGTCTTTCTTTAGTAAATATGAAAAAATAATAGTAACTCTACTATATAAAGAGCTACAACTGGTGAAAATTTGATATGCCCATGAAACATGGGCAAGGGACAATGGAAATTATGAAAAACTTCACCAATGAAGAAACACAAATGCATAATAAACATTAAAGAATGCTCAGTTGCAAGGGCAATCAAAAATGCAAATCAAAATAATGAGATACATTTTGATTATTAGCATATATATATATATATATATATATATATATATATATATAAAATTTGTTTTAGACAGTCTGGCTCTGTCACCCAGGCTAGAGTGCAGTGGCACAGTCTCGGCTCACTGCAACCTCCACCTCTGGGTTCAAGCGATTCTCCTCTCCCAGCCTCCTGAGTAGCTGGGACTACAGGCATGCACCGCCACTCCTGGATAATTTTTTTGTATTTTTAGTAGAGATAGGGTTTCAATATGTTGTCCAGGCTTGTCTCAAACTCCGGACCTCAGGTGATCCACCTACCTCAGCCTCCCGAAGTGCTGGTATTACAGGCGTGAGCCACCGCACCCAGCCTCTGCCTATTAGCAAAGATTTTTTTAAAACTGAAAATATTTAATACCAGTTATAGTGAGATTAAAATGGGTCCTCTCATGTATTACACATGGGAGTAAATTGGTAAAAATGTTCTGGAAAGTAATTTGTTAATATGCATAAGAGTCATTAAACATTCACATAGTTTTTAACCTAGTAATTCTTCTTCTGGGAATTGATCCTAAGGAACGCTTGAGAAAATCTAGAAAAAGATAAAAATACCAGATGTTCATTGTAGTGTTATTTATACTAGGGCAAACCAGAAACAATCTAAATGTCTAACCACAGAAAAATCATTAAAAATTATATTTTAAAAGGCAGAATATAAAAAATGTTTGTGTAGTTCTTAATAATAGGAGATGCTCATAACATTAAGTGAAAACTGTAAGACACAAGTCTATGTAAATAATATCTTAAACATTATTTCAAATTTATAATATCCCATATTTCAAAATTTCCATAATAAATATGTATTATTTTTATTATTAAAAAAACACGAGCCGGGCACAGTGGCTCACGCCTGTAATCCCAGCACTTTGGGAGGCTGAGGCGGGTGGATCACCTGAGGCCAGGAATTTGAGACCAGCACGTGCAACACAGTGAAATTCCGTCTCTACTATAAACACAAAAATTAGCTGGGCATGGCTGCGGGTGCCTGTAATCTCAGCTACTCGGGGGGCTGAGGCAGGAGAATCACTTGAACGAGGGAGGCGGAGGTTTCAGTGAACCAAGATCATGGCACTGCACTCCAGCCTGGGTGACAGAATGAGACTCTGTCACAAAAAAAAGAAAAAAAGAAAAAAGAAAGAAACCCTATTAAATAAGATACCCTTTAAAAAGCTACTATGGGACCAAAAATCTCAAAGGATCACATAACTGTGGAACCATATTTTTGTAATTAAATAGAAGACACTAGGAAATTCAGGCAGGGTGGCAGGAGAGGCCAAGGTGTGGACTAGAAGCAGCTCAGTGTGCCACATGATGGAGAGGAAAGGAAGGGGCTGGTGAACACTGACCCTGCAGGCCGATCACCTGAGAAACCATGTTGGGACCCATCAAGGCAGCAGGGAACACAGAGGGCAGAGAGGAGTGAGGCTGGGCCCTAGCCTGTCTGGGCTCTGTGGGGAGCCAGGAAAACCTCTCCAACATGGGAAAAGGGGTGTGAGGGACAGCCACCTGGGGGATTCACACTCTCCACAGGAGCTTGAACAAGAATGGGAATGGGAGAATCCCCCTCACCCTCCTCGCAAACCCTCACTGTGCTTCTACACTGAGGCAGACAGCCACCTGGATATTCTAGGGGGGGCAACTCTTGAGCCCAGGGGGACCTCTACAAGTCTTAGGTCCTAGAGCAGACCAGAACCAGTGCCACAGCCTCAACAGAGGCCACAGTTGTGGCACCTGGGAGCACTAAGACTGTTCCACATCCTCATTAAATGCAGCTTCACTCCAGCTTCTGGCCTATCAGTCCTGCTTCAGCATGACCTTGGCTGGCAGCCGCAGCTTCCTGCTGTCCCAAGAAGCACCCTACAGCAGGGTGTGTGCCCCTACCTACCCCCACCACTGGTAGCCAGGTGGGCAATGCCTGCTAGAGCTTTCAGCCCAGCAGTCCCACTTCTGGGTGAGCTCAGCTGGCCTTCTGTTGTCCCAAGAAGCACTTGGAAGGTAGGGCGTGTGCCTCCATCCACTGGACATTGGTAGCCAGGTGGGCAATGCCTGCTAGAGTATCCAGCCCAGCAGTCCTGGCTTCCCATATGCAGAAGATTGAAGCTGACCACCTCTTTTTCTTTTTTTTTAGATGGAGTCTCACACTGACGCCCAGGCTGGAGTGCAGTGGTGTGATCTCGGCTCACTGCAAACTCCGTCCCCCAGGTTTAAGCAATTCTCTGCCTCAGCCTCCTGAGTAGCTGGGATTACAGGCGCGTGCTGCCACGCCCAGCTAATTTTTTGTATTTTTAGTAGAGATGGGGTTTCACCATCTTGGCCAGGCTTGTCTTGAACTCCTGACCTCGTGATCCACCCACCTCGGCCTCCCAAAGTGCTGGGATTACAGGCGTGAGCCACCGCGCCCAGCCTCCTTCTTTATTCTATGTACAAAATTCAACTCAAGATGGATTAAAGAATTAAATGTAAAACATAAAACTATAAAAACCCTGGAAGATAATCTAGACAATACTTCTGGACATAGGCCCTGGCAAAGATTTCATTATGAAAACACCAAAAACAACTGCAACAAAAACAAAAAATAACAAATGGCACCAAATTAAACTAAAGAGCTTCTGCACAGCAAAAGAAACTATCAACAGAGTAAACAGACAACCTATAGAACGGGAGAAAATATTTGCAAACTATGCATCTGACAAAGGTCTATTATCCGGAATCTATAAGGAACATAAATTAACAAGCAAAAAACAAACAAGCCCATTAAAAGGTGGGCAAAGGATATGAACAGAGACACTTTTCAAAAGAAGATATACATGCAGCCAACAAGCATATGGAAACATGTAAAATCATTAGAGAAATGCAAATCAAAATCATGAGATACCATCTCATACCAGTCAGAAAGGCTAATATTAAAAAGTAAAAGAAAAAAAAGAAAAAAAAAAAACAACAGATGTTGGCAAGATTGTAGAGAAAAGGAAATGTTTATACACTGCTGGTGGGAATGTAAATTAGTTCAGCCATTGTGGAAAGCATGTGGCGATTTCTCAGAGAACTTAAAGCAGAAGTATCATTTGACCCAGCAATCCCACTACTGAGTATATACCCAAAGGAACAGAAATCATCCTACCATAAAGACGCAAGCATGCATATGTTTATTGCAGCACTATTCACAATAGCAAAGACATGGAGTCAACCTGAATGCCCATCAATAGCAGACTGGATAAAGAAAATGTGGTACATATACACCATGGAATACTATGTAGCCATAAAAAAGAATGAGATTGTATCCTTTTCAGAAACAGGGATGGAGCTGGAGGCCATAATACTAAGTGAACTAATACAGGAACAGCAAACCAAATACTGCATGTTTTCACTTATTTAGCTCACTTAGGAGCTAAATATCAAGTATACATGGACACAAAGAAGGGCAGAACAGACACCAGGGCCTACTTAAAGGTGGAGGCTGGGAGGAGGGAGAGGATCGAAAAACTACCTATTGGGTACTTTGTTTATTATCTGGGTGACATAATAATCTGCACACCAAACCTCTGTGACATGCAATTTACCTATATAACAAACCTGCACATGTATCCCTGAACCTAAAATGAAAGTTAAAAAAAAAGAAATTCAGGCAGAATTGATAAATCTAGCTTCTAGATGACGCTGTCTAGAAACTGAGTGAAACATAAGAATAGGTATATGGGACTTTCCCATTTATAACTTCCTTTACTCTAGACCTCTTTCTCAGCCACAGTCCTTTGAATATGATGCCTCTTTCATGTGGTGCCACCTTTGTCTGCCCCTTTGCTGCATGGTTAAGGTCCTTAGTGTCTCAGTAACCTTTCCATACCAATGCAGCCTCTGCCATCACCCTTTCTTCCCACTATTTGTACTACTTTTTTGGCATTCATAATACACCACTTTGCACTGTGGCTTATCTTTTTATAGGCATAATTTGCCTCCCCTTCAAGGGCATTATAAACTTTTCAAGGCTAAAATAGCCATATAGAAGTGCTTAATAGATGTAAGTTCATGATAGAGCTTAAAGGACAAATGCTGTATTAATCATTCTGAATATTTCTGAGAAGAAAGGATTCCTACTTACATTTTACAGAAACCAAAAGTGATGTCTAGAAGAGTTAATTTATTTCCCTTGGATTCTTGAGCTGAACCGAAATGAACTAAGAAGATTCCTCTCCTTACTAGAGCAGGGAGCCTCTTGGCAAATCAAAGTGCATAATCCCTTCAGTAACACTGGTTGCTTACCAGCATAGTCAGTATTGATTTATGCTTACAGGCACATGGCAGCTGGAGAATAGGGCAGTAATATTAGGCCACTAATACACAAGAGGAGGTTAAATGGTTTGAAATATTCTGAATCCTGGTTTTCTCTGAGCTTGGAAAATGACCTATTGGGTACATTATTCTGAGGGCGAAAAAGAAAAATCACATCCTGGCACTGGCTTGTCATTTTATCTTTAATTTGGATTTCCAAAATCACTAAATATTTGGTTTTTAGGTACAATGTAATTTTCAATACACTTCCCAGCAAGACAGCTACCAATAAATTGAAGTAATCTTAGTTTCTGCAGCATCTCTTGGAAACTTCATGCCAGCACTGTCCTTGTCTCTGAATTGTTTCAACATATTTGGCCCATGATGAGTCAACCAATTAACAATGCAATTCACAGGCAAAGTGGCTGATATTTTGGTGACTCAGCAGAAGAGTCTTGAAAGACATGGTTATTTTCCTGGCAACTTTTGACTTAATTGCCATCTTGCCAGATTTAGTATAAATAAATTAATAGTGGGACAAGTAAAGAGGGCCATCAAAATTCAGGGGACCATGGGCAGTCTTAGTTTCTCCTGCACTGTCTCAGGTGACTCCACTGCTCTTTGGCAACGTCTGTGCTACCTCTGATAACTATCAACAACAGATTACGAGTCCCATATTTAAACACAGCAGAGTTGTAGTCCTGTTTTTCCCTTCTGGAATGATTTTCTACTTGCTACATAGAAAGATGACATTGCTATAAAATCTACACATAGTTAATATTTCCTGAGACCTCAAGTTAGAAAGAAAGACTTGGGAACAAATAAAGGCATAGTGGTCCATGGAAAACAGAAGAATGTGGAAGTGCCAGTGCCAGGTAGAGGCTGTTAGGTAGCTCATTCATTGATTCATTCACTCATAAATATTTATGGAGCACATAGGAAGTAACAGGCATTATATGAGGCAGTGGGAATGCAAAACGTTAAACTCCTGAAGTTCAATGTATCACTAAGATGTCAATTTGTCCAAGCTAGCAAGGCATGTGTGCTGTGCGACAGGTATCTGGTCACTGGGATGCCACCTTTACTTTTGCTCATTGATTTTTATCATTGGCCAGATACACTTTTCTCTTAGAGAATATAATCAAGAGGTTGAAAATAAGTATGCAAATTTCAAATCAAACATGTTTAATAGAAGAGGGCAAATATTTCAAGGAAACAAAGATTCAGCAAATATACCTAAGAAAAAATATGCAAAGAAACCAACATATAGATTATGAACAAAATACAAAGAAAACTGACTATAAATGAAGTAAAGCCTCTGGCTGAAAATCTAAAGCATGCTACACTTTGCTAGATGGCAATGTGAATTTAAATGTGTTACAGAGTCAACCCTATCCTTACCCTCGCCCCCTGCCTGACCTCTGAATCTCTGTGTAATTGCCAGTTTGTGTCGGACTTCACATGCTATGACTCTTTGATTTCTGCTTTGTATAATATATTTCTACAGAGTTTGACATTACGGCAGCACAGGCTGTAAACTGAGTGATCCTTGGAGGCTGCTGACTTGAAGTGTGGGTGGAGAAGAGGCAGGAGAGAGCCAAGACTGGAAAGAAAGAAGGAAACAAAAGTTTTGCTCACTTTTGGACTTAGGGAAGCATTTGCTTTTTTTTTTTTTTTTTAACAGCTTAGTTAAAATATAATTCACATACCATATAATTCACCCATTTAAAGTATACATCTCAATGGTCTTTAGGATAATTACAGAATTGTGCAACCAGCACCACAGTCACTTTAGAACATTTTCATCACTCCAGAAAGAAACCCTGTACCCATTTTCAGTCACTCCTCATTCCCATCCCCCAGCTTCTGGTAATTACTACTCTACTTCTGTCTCTATAGATTTGCCTATTGTGAACATTCATGTAGATGGAATCATATAATATATGGTCTTTTGTGCTTGCTTCCTTCACTTAATGTATGATTTTCAAGGCTCATTCATGTTGTGGCATACATCATTACTTCATTCCTTTTTATTGCTAAATAATATTTCATTGTATTAATATTTTGTTTTTCCATTAATCAGTTCATAGCCATTTGGGTTATTTTCATTTGTTGGCTATTATAAATAATGCTGCTATGAACATACATGTATAAGTTTTGGTATGGACAAATGTTTTCATCTCGAGTATATACATAGGAATGGAATTGCTGGGTTATACGGTTAACTCCCTGTTTAACTTTTTGAAGAACTGCCAGACTGTTTTCTAAAGTGGCTGTACAATTTTGCATTTCCCCAGCAATGTATGAAAGTTTCAATTTTTCCACATCCCCACCAATGCTTGTTGTTACTTGTCTTTTTTATTTTAGCTATCCTAGTGGGTGTATAATGGTATCTCTTGTGGTTTTTATTTTAATTTCCCTACTGACTAATGATGCTAAGCATTTTTTTCATGTAATTGTTGGCCATTTGTATATTTTCCTTAGAGAAATGTCTATTTAATTCTTTTACATTTTAAATTTATGCTATCTTTTTATTATTGAGTTGTGAAATTATTTATGTATTCTAGATATAAGTTCCTTATCAGATATATGATTTGCCAATATTTTCTCTCATTCTGTGGTTTGTCTTTCCACTTTCTTGATGGTATTGTTAGTAGCGCAAATGTTTTTAGTTTTTTTGTTTGCTTGTTTTTTAGACAGTCTCACTCTTTGCCCAGGTTGGAGTGCAGTGGAGCAATCACATCTCACTGCAGTCTCAACCTTCCAGGCTCAGGGGATCCTCCCACCTCAGCCTCCTGGGCAGCTGGGACTACAGGTGTGCACCACTGCACCTGGCTAATTTTTTGTATTTTTTTGTAGGGTCAGAGTTTTACCATGTTACCCAGGCTAGTCTCAACTCCTGGGCTCAAGCAATCTTCCCATCTTGGCCTCTCAAAGTGCTTGGATTACAAGCGTGAGCCACTGCACCTGGCCTGTTTTAAATTTTGATTAAGTCAAATCTACTTTTTCTTTTTTCGAGCATGTGTTTATATGGTGTTGCCTAACTCAAGGTCAGAAGATTTACTTCAATGTTTCTTTCTCAGGTTTATAGTTTTAGCTTTACATTTAGGTCTTTGATACACTTTGAGTTAATTTTTGTGTGGTGTAATTAAAGGATCCAACTTCATTCCTTTACCTGTGGATATCCAGTTGTCACAGTACCATTTGTGGAAAAGACTATTCTTTCCCTCACTGAATTGTCTTTGCATACTTGTCAAAAGTTAATTGGCCATAAATGCAAGCAATTTTTCCTCAACTTCAACTCTATTCCATTAAGCTACATGTCTGTCCTTAGTGCCAGTATAACACAATCTTGATTATTGTAACTTTGTACTAAATTTTGAAATCAAGAAGTGTGAATCTTCCAACTTTGTTCTTTCTCAAGATTTTGACTGTTCTTTGTTTCCATATTAAGTTTAAGATCAGCTTATCAATTTCTGCAAATAAGTTAACGGGGATTTCAATAGGAATTGTGTTGAATCTATACATCAATTTTGAGCATTTTAACAATATTTAGTCTACCAATCCATGAGCATGAGATATATTTCCATATATTTTGGTGCTCTTCAATTTCTTTCAACAATGTTTTACAGTTTTTAAAGTAAATCTTGTACTTCATTTGTTAAATTTATTACTATGTATTAATATTTTATTCTTTTTGATTTTATAAGTGAAGTTGTTTTCATTTCATTTTTAATTTGTTCATTGCTACCATATAGAAATATAATTAATTTATGTAATTTCTGTATAATATAACAAGGTACAAGTACATGGTTGTATCCTGCAAACTTGCTGGATTCATTTGTCAGTTCTAACAGATTTTTAGTGAATTACTTTGTATTTTCTAAGTATAATATCATGTCATCTATAAATAAAGATAGTGTTACTTCTACCTTTCCAATCTGAATGCCTTCTATTTCCTTTTCTTGCCTAATTGCCCTAGCTAGTACCTCGAGTACAGTGTTGAATATAAATGGTAAAAGTAGATACCCCTGTCTTGTTCCAGGTCATAGGGTAAGGCCTTTGCTTTTTAAGCAGTTTTCGAAAGGTTTAATGCTTTCTTCAAGGGGAAAAAACAAATAACAATACAATATATCCAAAGAGAAAAATGCACTTGAACTCCTATTCTCCAGAGTATCAAAACCCAAAACAGAAAACCATTCTAATTTAATACCTACAGAAAAAATAATAAGGCAACACTAAAATGTATAGTGCTCTGTTGAGGACACAATGAAGTATGCATAGGAATGACCTATATATATTCCAAATGACTTTTACTCCAAAGTTCTCTTGAGCCCGGATGTTAGCAAAAAATTAAAAGGATGAGGTTGTCCATGAGGGTGCATTTGAGATGAACAATGATAGTGACTGGACAGATCCCCGGCCTACAATCATCTGCTGGATAAGATAAGGCACTTACCAGACTACTTAATAGGAGTGCTATATGCTACTATAAAGAAAAAACAAAAGAAATACATTTAAACCATGTAGCATAAGTTAAAAAGAGAAATAATGACTACTAGTTTCTATTCTAGCATATAAGAGGCATAGAATTTGTCACTACAGTTCTTACAACAAAGAAAAAACGAACAAAAATCAGGAAGTCGTATTAGATACATCAGAGATTAGAGTCATAGTGCAAATCACTGCCTCAAAAATTGGACAAACAGGCCGGTGGATACAGAGAATACATTTTACTGGAGTAGAAACAAAGAAGCAGAAATAACCACTGGAGCCAGTACTAGGGCAGAAAAACTGAAGCTGTAATTTGTAATCAGCTAGAGGCTTATTGTGGACAAGACTGAAAGATTAAAACTGAATATAAAACAACTGTGATTAATATGCTAAGGGTTCCAGTGGAAAAATGTACAACATGCAAGACCACATGGGTAACATAGGCAGAGAAATGGAAACTCAAAGAAAGAATCTAAAGGCAATGCTGGAAATAAAAAACACACTGCAACATAAATGCAGAATGCCTTTGATGGGCTCCTCAACAGACTGTATATGGCTAAGGAAAGAATCTGAGCTTGAAGAAATGTCAATGGAAACTTCCAAAACTGAAATGCAAAGAGAATAAGTATGAAAAAGGCAGAAAAGATTTCTAAGAATCATGGGACAATTGCAAAAGGTGCAATATTATTTGTAATGAGAACATCAAAATGAGAAGAAAGAAAGGAACAGAAGAAGTACTTGAAGTAACTGAGAATTTTTCTAGGGATATCAAACCACAGATCCAGGAATCTCGGCGAACATGAAGCAAGATAAAAACCAAAAAATCCTACACTTAGAGATAATCGTATTCAAACTACAGAAAATCAAAGGCAAAGAAAAAATCTTAAAAGAAGTCGGGTGGGTGGGGGGTCGGGGGAGAATCTTACCTATATAGAAGCAAGAATAAGAATGACATCTGACTTTTCTCAGAAACCATGGAAGCAAGAAGATAGAAATATTTAGAATGTTGCAAGAAAAAAATCCACCAGTAAAGAATTCTAGACCTAGAGAGATTATCTTTCAGAAGTGAAAGTGAAATAAAAGCTTCCTCAAACAAACAAATATTGAGGGAATTTGTGCTGAGAGATCTGCCTTGCAAGAAATTTTAAAAGAAGTTCTTCAGAAAAGAAAGAAAATAATATTGGTCAGAAAAGTAGATCTAAAGAAAGAGCCTGGCCAGGTGTGGTGGCTCACACCTGTAATCCCAGCACTTTGGGAGGCCGAGGTGGGAGGATTGCTTGAGCCCAGGAGTGACCAGCCTGGGCAACATAAGAAGACCTCGTCTCTACAAAAAAAATAAAATAAAAATTACCCAGGCATAGTGGCACACAGCCGTAGTCCCAACTCCTCCGGAGGCTGAGACAGGAGGACCACTTGAGCCCAGGGGGTCTAGCTGCAGTGAGCTATCATCATGCCACTGCACTCCAGCCTGGGTGACAAAACAAGACTCTGTCAAAGAAAAAAAAAAAGCCCTAAATAAGGCATAAATAAAGATCATAGAAAATCTGAATTTTCTTATTCTTAATTGGTCTAACAGACAATACTTTGTTTAGAAAAAAATAACAACAATGTTTTCAGCAACTATAGTTATGAATAAGTGAAATAAATGACTAATATTATAAGGGATGAGAGGGAAGAATTGGAAAAACTCTGTTATAATGTATTTGCACTTACACATGATGCAGCATAGTGTTATTTGAAAGTAAACCTGGATTATCTGTAAATGTATATTGCAAACTCTAGGGAAACCATAGATATGCTAAGAGAAAAGAAAAAAATATTATTAAAATGTTCAATTAAAATTATAGGGCGCAGGAAAAGAATGAAAGACAAAAAAAGGAACTAAGAACAAGGCAACCAAGAGAAAACAGTAACAGATATGGTAGATATTAATCCAACAATATCAATAGTCACTTCAAACATAAAATGGTCTAAATGCCAATTAAAAGACAGAGATTTTCAGAGTGAAAAAAATAATAAGACCCAATTATACATTACATATAAGAAACTATTTATTTATTTATTTATTTATTTATTTATTTATTTATAGGCAAGGTCTCACTCTGTCACCCAGGCTAGAGTGCAGTAGTGCAATCATAGCTCACTGAAACCTTGAACTCCTGGGCTCAAGTGATCTTCCCACCTCAGCTTCCTGAGTAGCTAGGACTACAGGTATGTGCTACCATGCCTCACTAATATTTAAATTTTTTTTATAGAGATGTGGTCTGACTGTGTTCCTCAGGCTGGTCTTAAACTCTTGGGCTTAAGAGATCCTCCTGCCTTGGCCTCCCAAAGTGTTGGGATTACAGGCATAAGCCACTGTGCCTGGCCAAGAAATCCACTGAAAATACAAATACACGGGTTGTATCAGTCTGTTCTCATGCTGCTATAAGGACATACCCGAGACTGGATAATTTATAAAGAAAAGAGGTTTAATCGACTTAGAGTTCAGCATGACTGGGGAGGCCTCAGGAAACTTACAATCAGTGTAGTGATTCATCAAGGATCTAGAACTAGAAATACCATTTGACCCAGGGATTTCATTACTGGGTATATACCCAAAGGATTATAAATCATGCTACTATAAAGATACATGCACACGTATGTTTATTGTGGCAGTATTCACAATAGCAAATACTTGAAACCAACCCAAATGTCCATCAATGATAGACTGGATTAAGAAAATGTGGCACATATACACCATGGAATACTATGCAGCCATAAAAAAGGATGAGTTCATGTCCATTGCAGGGACATGGATGAAGCTGGAAACCATCATTCTGAGCAAACTATCGCAAGGACAGAAAACCAAACACCACATGTTCTCATGCATAGGTGGAAATTGAACAATGAGAACACTTGGACACAGGGTGGGGAACATCACAGCCCAGGGCCTGTTGTGGGGTGGGGAGCAGCGGGAGGGATAGCATTAGGAGATATACCTAATGTAAATGACGAGTTAATGGATGCAGCAAACCAACATGGCACATGTATACCTATGTAACAAACCTGCACACTGTGCACATGTACCCTAGAACTTAAAGTATAATTAAAAAAATAAATAAAAACAAGAACAAAAAAGAAAAAACAAGAGAAAATTATCAGGGAAAAAGAGGAGCATTACATAATGATAAAGAGGTTACTTCTTCAAAAGGACATAACAGTCTTTAGCATGTATGCACCTAAGAACAGAGTGTAAAAAGTATATTTGGCAATAACGATAGAATTGCAAGGAGAAATACATTAGCTCACTATTATAGTTAGAGACTTCAATACACCATTATCAGTAATTGTCGGATACAGCAGGCAGAAAATCAGTAAGAAAACAGCTGAACTCAATAGCACCATCAATCAAGTGGACCAAACTGGCATTCACAGAAAACTTCAACAAAAGCAGAATATACATTCTTCCCAAAGTCACACAGAATATTCACTAAGACTGACCACGTTCTGGGCTATAAGATATACCTTTAACGTTAAACTAAGAATAAAGGAATATTACAGGAACTAGTAACAACTATAGCGAGGGTGCAGGATACAAGATTAATATATAAAGGTCAACAGCTATCTTATATACCAGAAATGAAGAACTGGAATTTGAAATTAAAAACATAGTATCATTTACATTATCACTCTAAAAAGTAAAATACTTAGGTATGAATTTAAAAACATGTACAGATTTATATGAGGAAAACTACAAAAATATGATGAAAGAAATCAGAAAAGATCTAAGTAAATGAAGAGTTATTCCATATTCATGGATAGGAAGACTCAGCATTGTCAAGATATTAGCTCTTTCCAACTCGATCTATAGTTTCAATACAATCCCAATCAAAATCCCAGCAAGTTATTTTGTGAATATCAACAAACTGATTATCTAAAGTTTATATAGAGAGGCAAAAGACCCATTATAGCCAAGATATTACTGAAGGAGAAGAATGTCAGAAGATTGACACTACCTGTTTCTAAAACTTACCATAAATCTGCAGCAATCAAAATGGTGGGTATTGAGAAAAGAACAGACAAAGAGATCAATGGGACAGAAGAAAAAGCCTAGAAATAAATCCACACGAATACAGTAAACTGAACTGTATATAGACAAACAAGGAAAGGCAATTTAATAGAGTCTTTTCAGCAAAAGTTGCTGGAAAAACTGGACATCCACATGAATGGACAGACAAACTGATACATCCATACAATGGGATATTATTCAATGTTAAAAAGAAATGAGCTATCTAGCTAAAAAAGACATGGAGCAACCTTGAAAGCATATTGGTAAGGGAAAATGCCAATCTGAAAAGGCTATATGTTGAATGATTCCAAATACATGACATCCTGAAATGACAAAACTATGAAGACAGTAGTTGCCAGGGGTTCGGGGAAAGTGAGGAAGAGAAGAGGCGGAGCGCAGGGCAGTGAAACTATTCTGTATGATACATAATGGTGGATACATGTTATATATTTGCCAAAACCCATAGAATGTACAATACAAAGAGTAGACCGTTATGTAAATTATGGAACTTAAAGATAATGTATTAATATTCACTCATCAATTTTATAAAGTCACCTTTTTTAAAAAACATCTGAACTACTGGAAAAATCTCCAGGTTGTTCTCTTACACTGATTCTTTCTGTAGTTAGAATGATTTAAAAAACAAAACAAAACAAAACAAAATAATTAGATCAGTGCCTTGCTTAAATTCCATTGATGGCTAATTGTTTTTTGGATAAAATGCTGGATTCTTTTAGTTCCTCTAATGTACCAGTCTTTTAAACAAATTAATTTACTTATTTTACTTTTTTACATAGGGACGGAGTCTTGCTATATTGTCTAGGCTTGTCTTGAACTCTATTAATCTCAAGCAATCCTCCCACCCCAGTCTCCCAAAGTGTTGAGATTACAGTCATGAGCCACCATGCCCAGCCTTGTGTCACTCATCTTCAAGTTTCAGTTTGGATATCACTTCCTAACAAAAGCTGTCCCCAACTCTTACAGATCAAGCTAGGTCCCTATAAATTATGCTTCCCTAACACTTTATATTTCCCCTTTCATAGAATCCAACTTACTGTCATATTAGACTGCCTGTTTTTATTCCCTAGAATGGTAACTCCTTGAGGGGAGGGCCTATAGTTTTCACTGTTATATGTGTAGTACCTGGCACACAGTAGGTACTCAGAATTAGAGTGCTCAGAATTAGATGACTGACTTAGTGATGTAAGTCCGGAATGCCAATATTTTCTGGAATAGGTTAACTCATTAATGAATTGATTTTTTTTTTAAGAGACAGGGTCTCGCTAATGTTTCTCAGGCTGGTCTTGAACTCCTGGACTCAAGTAATCCTCCTGCCTCAGCCTCCCAATGCACTGGGTTTACAGGCATTAGCCAGTGCACCCAGCCTGGAATACGTTAATTTAGGAAGCAGTTGTTATCCTATCTATGGAGACCGAGCTAAACTGATCTGGAATACTGGGTAAGAGGTTGGAGAACATTTCTCTGAGATCATTTTCCATTTTAAATCTATAAAGGCAGGGAGGTGAAAGAGATGGCCTTCTAAGATCTTGTTTTTTGAGGTTTTTGAGTTTCTACAATATGGTTTTCCATGGTGTGATCCATATTTAGCAACTCTACAGTTCTTTGCCTATAGAGGAAAATGGTCCACATTATACCAAACACACTTTTCTAGAAGAGGGTAACAAAATATGCTACCTAGAAATGCAGAAGATAGGACTTTGTGCTATAAAGCAAATATCTTTTGTCATTAAGAATATGAAAATCATTTTTCTGATCAATGTTTTTAATTTATTTAGTGAACAGAGATGCTGTTCTGTGGATTATTTGGTCAATCTTATTCCCATCTCAGAAATGAAGAAGTGGAAAGGCAAGACCTGGGCAGACCCTGGGAGTTGTACTGCTGATACCACCATGTGTCCAAGATACGGAATTATAACTCCTACTGTGAGGATCTGAAAATTGTTGAAGGTACAGCAATAGGATACCTAAAGTAGTAGGGGAAAGAATTCAGCAGAGGCTACTGTCCAAGAGAAAAAGGACACTGGGGTTGCTGTCATTATCACACAGATGCAGTTGTTTGCTTAGTGCCTTTTAAAAAGTTTCTAATCTCCCTGTAGCTCTTCCAAGGTTTCTCAAGGATAATATACTGTGATGAACTGATGGTGTGTCCCTGGCCTTTCCAGGTCCGCCCAGATGTCAAAAGTCCTCCCTTTTAGATTTGCTATGAAATTAAGATACTTTTTGGCTGGTTGAAGTTTGTAACTGCAACTACTCACGTAAACTCCCAGCTCCTTTTCTACAGCTGCCTTGGAAAGCAAAAATGGGAAATTTGCAAAGTTTTTAGAATATGATGATTGGCCCACAGATGACATTCTTTCTGGGAGGCACGGAAGTGAGGGCACTGGGTAGTTTTCACAAAGTGAATACTTTTGGTCCTTTAATGATTTGTTTTGATTCATCTTATGGGGAAGTTTGGAAGACATATTAAGATGCTCTGAATTTGAACTTGGATCTTCCTTAAGAATCTTGGAGAGTCATCTGTTTTTTTATGGTGTAGGTAGAAGGTGCCTGGAAAATGGGAGATAGACTAGCTGTCCCTGAGGAGGCTTTCACCAAAGATTCTATAATAATATACAACCAAATCTCAGAGAGTGATTCTATCAAGGTTATGCTCTGGGATATTGGTTTGCTCTCTAATCTCTTAGAAACAGTTTCCACATTACCTGACTTCCTCTGCCAGAATCTGAACTACTTAGATAATAAAAAAAAAATGATGACAAGAATAATAACTTTAAAAAGTGTTATCATTTTTTCATTATTAAAATTCCATGTCCCATGACAGGTATAAGTACCTGTACTATCTTTATTCCTTTAATCTTCATTTTGTGTTCATATTTATCAACTAGATTGAAGCTCTTTGAAGAAGGGATCTAGGTGTGATAAATCATCATTTTATCATAAATAGCACTTAGTAGAGATGCTTCAAATATAATAGTTTTATTGGATTCGTAAAACTGTAAACTCTTCACAGGGAGAGACACTTTAGCTTAAATTTATCCCAATTTTCACTATGCTACCATGAGCCATAAACAGCATAGGTTCGCTTAAAGAGTGGTGTCTGAAGTTGATTCAGCTTTCTGAATATCCACAAAGTTTTCCACCAAGACATCAAACTCTGACCATTTATTTGGGAACACCAAAAGTTCATTTTCACCTACAATTATACCTTGTATGGATCCTGCCTGTCTTATTCATTGCTTAATCTCTTGTGTCTAGCAGAGTAAATGCTCGGTAAGTATTTGTAGAATAAATGAAAAAGAGTTTTATATTAACATCTAGCTAAATTATTATTCTTACTGCCTACTACCAAAAAAAAAAGACATAAAGTGGCCTGCAACATTGAAATATATACAATATAAGACAAAACAGAAAAAGAATAGATTAGAAAAACAGGAAAGAAAACCAGATGAACCAGGAATCTGGGTGAATTGATCACTGTCAAAGAACATTATATGTAGTGTTACTGGCTTCCTGGTTGTCAAACAAAAAGAGAAAATACATCAAGTTTCTAGTTTCAGTAGAATTCATCTGAAGAGGCAAACAAGGCTGGGTGTGGTAGTTCAAGCCTACAATCTCAGGCTTTTGGGAGGCCAAGGTGGGAGAAGTGATTGAGCAGAGGAGTTTGAGACCAGCCTGGGCAACATAGTGAGAGCTTGTCTCTCCAAAACAAATTTTAAAATTATCCAGGTATGGTGTCAAGTACCTGCAGTCCTAGCTGCTCAGGAGGCCGAGGAGGGAGGACTACTTGAGTCCAGGAGTTGGAGGCTGTAGTGAGCTAGGATCATACCACTTATACTCCAGCCTGAGCAACAGAATGAGACCTTGTCTCTTTTTTAAAAAGAAAAGGAAAAAAAAAAAAAAAAAAAAAAGGAGGTACACAGTTTCCTGGCACTGAATTCTAGGAAAGAATTCTTTTTGCATGAATTCTTACATGTGAAATGGTAGACAAAAAAGTATACAGAATTTTTGTTTTTAACTTTGTAAAAAAATTGTAAAATTTCTTCCAAGTGGGTACTTCTAACATCAGTATCTACAAAAGTCAAATGGGTGGTTTATTTTCACTATCACTACCCAATAATTTATTTGCTTCTTATGATCATTGCTGTTTTATGACAGGAAAGCTATGTCAATGGTACATGAAAAAAATTCTCTTCTTTGGAATGGTCAGTAGGCATTTACCTAATTAATAGCTGGTTGAACTGTACGAAATTGCTGTTTTTATTGAATATTGGAAGCTTCATACATATTGGTAGTTCAACCTAATACAATAGCTTTATCAAGTTATTTAGGTTAAACATAAGGGGTGAGTAACTCAATCCTGATTTACTCATTAGAATGTAAGCTTCCTGAATGTAGTGACTTGGCTTATCTCATTTACTGTAGAATCCTTATTGTATGGCACATGGTAATACATTTCATAGAGACTGAATAAATGAATACTTTACCTTTGAGTTATTTCAAGAAAATCTTTCATGCAGAATGTAACACAAAGCTTAAATGACATAGTAGAGGAATCTATGATCAAGTTTCAATCATTTTTAAAATTTGGGGGATGAAAACAGTCTCCAAATTCTTGTATAAGCATGGTACCGATCAAAGTCATAATGTATTGCTTGGTTGAAGCCTCTGTTATATCAGACCAAATTAATCAGTACCTTTCTGATCCTGACAGTACTGTCTAGACAGGAACATATTTTTTAAATTATAATTTAATTTTGTTTTTTGAGACAGGGTCTTGCTCTGTCACTCAGACTGGAGTGCATTGGCATGATCTTGGCTCATTGCAACTTCTGCCTCATGGGCTCAAGCAATCCTCCTAAGTATCCTCCTGAGTAGCTGGGACTACAGGTGTATACCACCAGACCTGGCTAATTTTTGTATTTTTTTTGTAGAGACAGGGTTTTGCCATGTTACCCAGGCTGGTCTCGAACTGCTGAGCTCAAGCGATCTTCTCACCTCAGCCCCCTAAATTGCTGTGATTACAGGTGTGTGTCACTGCACCCAGCCAGACAGGAGCATATTTGGCAAGAAAAGTCAGATTTCTGTAAGCAATATATTTACTTGATTTGAAATCTATTATGATTTTTTGGAAAATTTACAGTTCCTCTTACTCATCACTTGTAAAAAAAACTCAATTTCAATTTGTTTCCTGAAGATAAAAGAAGCACATGTCTTCATTATTTCACCAGCTTACTTTGGTTTTTGTTTGTTTGTTCATTTTTATTTTTGAGATGAGGTTTCACTGTTGCCCAGGCTGGAGTGGAGTGGCAGGATGAAAGCTCACTACAGCCTCCGCCCCCTGACTCTCTTACCTCAGCCTCCTGAGTAGCCGGGTTAGTTGAGTAGTTGGCTAATTTTTTGTATTTTTTATGGAGACAGGGTCTCACTATATTGCCCAGGCTGGTCTTGAACTCGGGAACACAAGTAATGTGCTCACCTTGGCCTTTACTTGCTTACTTTGTATTTAATATTAGCAATGTTTCCATAGTCACCTTTTTTTTCTTTTTGCTATCTACTTTATTTCTTAGCATGCTTGTTCCTGATCTTGCTCTTTGAGGAACTTTTCCTACTTGGATTCCAAGATTTTCATTATAAACTAATCTCTTAGAATAGGTTTTCTAGGCACTGTGTGTTCAAAGTGTATACAGGAATTTATGTTTAGGTAACACAATCTGTTTTCCACCACACTATAATGATCTAAAAGAATATTTAATTTAAATGGCTTATCTGGAAGGAGTGGGTATGACAATGACACACCTGCTGTCATATGCATGTCAACTGGGTTAAGTCTCCAGGGGTAGGAATAGATATGAACCACATCCATTCCCACTGTTATTCACATGAAACTGAAGACATTCATTTGCAAGATGGTTAGAACCACTAAGAGGTTAGTTAGTGGGATACATGTGAGAGTTTGAAGACAGCATTTTAATTTTTATTTTTTAAGTAGGACAAATAACACGGATAAAGTTTCAAAACATAATTTCAATAGTTCTTGAGGCAACTGAGTCCCAGGCAAATATACATTTCCCCATACTGTAATTTTTCTTACAGAGAATGTATTGATTATTGCATGCAATGACAATGATTTAGTATTTCCTTGGTTCTGCCCTTTTGTAACTTTATCCATTATGTATAATCATGAATAGCATAATTATAACTGAAATAAAATTTAAGACTTTTCATTTAATGTTTAGCATATGTAAAACTTCACATCTGATAAACCTCAACATTAGATAACTATTTTAGTTTACACAATTTTATTACCAAAAATATCTATCAGCACTCTTGCATCTGAACCCATATTTTCTCCCCCTTCTTCTCTTACAATGAATGAACAATCCTTGTCCCATCACTTGTGCACTTAATTCCACTCTTTTCTGTATACTCAAGGGTGTTATTCCTGCAATTATCCCCTTTCTCACTAAAATCATCAACTTTTCCCTCTTAACTGGATCATTCCTATCACCACATAAATGTTGCATTATCTTTCAGTTATTCTACTACTAAGTAGTACTAGGGCACGGGAAAGGGAAGATGGGCATTGGAGCCATAGAAGGGATTACAGTGACTTTTGGAAATTATACAATTTTACTTAATTGCATTTATATAAACAGGGGTAAAATTTCTGCCACTATTGCCTATGTAAACATTCTTCGTGTGTGTGTGTGGGAGGGGGAGGGGCTGATGAAATATACATCTCTACTGTCTACTATTATCATAGGGGTAAAATACTGTTCCACGAAGTTTTTATCTATTCTTTGAAAAACGCTGCAAGGCAATATAATAGAAAGTCACACCACTGCACTCCAGCCTGGGTGACAGAGCGAGACAAACATCTCAAAAAAAAAAAAAAAAAAAAAACCAAAGAGTAAAAGCTTCAGTTTTATCATCTGGAAGATTTGGGTTCACATCTTGGTTCTACTATAAACTTCGTGATACTGAGTGAGTCACTTCATAGTTCTGAGTCTCAGTTTCTCAACTATAATGATAATGTAGTACTGATAATACCTTCTTTACAAGTTGTGAGGAATTAGTGAATAATACACATAATACACATTAAGCACACTGACATACAAATCAGATCAGGGAGGAAGGGGAGCATGGGTTGAAAAACAATCTATTGTGTACTATGCTCACTACCTGGGTGACGGGATCGTTTGTGCTCCAACCCTCAGCATCATGCAATATACCCATGTAACAAACCTACACATGCAACCCTTAATCTATCATAAAAGCTGAAAAACAAATCACAGATCACAGGACTGGAAAGGAGTTTTAGAAGCAATATGCTTCACTTACATTTGCAAACTGCAGTGGATTGAATGGTGAACCTCAAAAAAACAATCCAATCTATAAGGAACTTGAATTTATAAGCCAAAAAAAAACCCCATTAAAAAGTGGGCAAAGGACATGAACGCTTTTCAAAAAAAGACATACATGTGGCCAAAAAGCATATGAAAAAATGCTCAACATCACTAATCATTTGAAGAATGCAAATCAAAACCATGAGATACCATCTCACACCAGTCAGAATGGCTGTTACGAGAAAGTCAAAAAATAACAGACGCTGGTGAGGTTGCAGAGAAAAGGAAATGCTTATACACTGCTGGTGGGAATGTAAATTAGTTCAGCCATTGAGGAAAGCAGTTTGGTGATGTCTGAAAGAACTTAAAACAGAATTACCACTTGACCCAGCAATCCCATTATCAGGTATATACCCAAAGGAATGTAAATCATTCTATCATAAAGACACCCACATGAGTATGTTTTTCAGAGCACTATTCACAATAGCAAAGTCATGAAATCAACCTAAACGCCCATCAATGGTAGGCTGGATAGGAAAATGTGGTACAGATATGCTATGGAATACTATGCAGCCATAAAAAAGAATGAGATCATGTCCTTTGCAGCAACCTGGATGGAGCTGGAAGCCATTATCCTAAGTGAGCTAACACAAGAACAGAAAATCAAATACCACATGTTCTCATTTTTATAAGTGGGAGCTAAACATCGAGTACATATGGACACAAAGAGGGGAACAAGAGAACTGGGGCCTACTCCAGGGTGGAGAGTAGGAGGATGAGGACTGAAGAACTGCCTATCAGCTACTATGCTTACTACTTGGATGACAAAATGATCTGCACACTGAACCCCTATGACATGCAATTTACCTATACAAAAAACCTGCACACGTAACCCTTGAACCTAAAATAAAAGTTAAAAAAAAAAAAAAAAAAAAAAAAAAAAAAGATGTTCGGCCAGGCACAGTGGCTCATGCCTGTAATCCCAGCACTTCGGGAGGCCAAGGCGGGCAGATCACGAGGTCAGGAGATCGAGACCATCCTGGCTAACACGGTGAAATCCCGTCTCTACCAAAAATATAAAAAATTAGCTGGGCATGGTGGTGGGTGCCTGTAGTACCAGCTACTCAGGAGGCTGAGGCGGGAGAATGGTGTGAACCTGGGAGGCGGAGGTTGTAGTGAGCCGAGATTGCGCCACTGCACTCCAGGCTGGGCAACAGAGCAAGACTCTGTCTCAAAAAACAAACAAACAAACAAACAAACAAAAAAACCAATATGTTCAAGTTTTAATCTCCAGTACTTAGGAATGTGACCTTATTCGGAATAAGGGTCTTTGAAATCATCCTGGATTAACGGGGTAGGCCCCTGAACCCAATGATGAGTATCCTTAAAAGCAGCAGAAGAGTAGAAGACATGAGAAGATAGAGGTAGAAACTGGAGTTATGTAAGTCACAAGCCAAGGAATTCTAAAAACCATTAAAAGCTGGAAGAGACAAGGAAGAGTCTTCCTTAGAGCCTTCGGAAGAACCACAGCTCTGCCAATGCCTTGATTTCAGATTTCTGGCCTCCAGACCTGTGAGGGAATAAATTTCTTTTGTTTTAAGCCACCAAGTTTATAGTAATTTTGTTATAATAGCCATAGGAAACTAATACAGATTTCGGTAACTACAAGATAAGTGCTGTTGTAATAAATACCTAAACATGTAGAAGTGGCTATGGAATTGGGTAATGGGCAGAGGCTGGTAAACTTTTGAGGCAAATGATAGAAAAAGCCTAGATTGAAGACATTGTTGGTAAAAATATATACAAACATTAAATGCAATTCAGGGTCAGGCATGGTGGCTCACACCTATAATCCTAGCACTTTGGCAGAAAACTCGGCTGAATTGTGTTTTACAGTTGAGTAGAAAGTAGAGCTTGTAAGCAATGAATTTGTGTATTAAGCTGAGATTTCAAAGCAAAATGTTGAAGACACAGCCTGATTTTGCCTCACCACTTATGGTAAAATGTGATAGAAAAGAGATACATTGAAAAAGGAAATCTTAGGCAGAAAGAAACCAACACTTGATGATTTGGAGGGTTCTTGGCATATACAGATTGCAAAGGATGCCAAAATCAGGAAACTTACACTTAAGGAAAGTATGCTCTGTATATCAAGCCAAGGGTGTGGCTGGACAACCTTTTGCTGAAGAGACTTGGCATGTGACTCATTGATCCACTGAACCATCTCAGCAGAAGCCAGAAACAGAAGGGGTAATCCGGTAAAGAAAAATGGGCTAATAAAGCTACTTATCTGCAGATATGTAGTACCCTTTAAGAAAAGCAAAGGATGACTTCTAGGTCAGAGCCATGGGTGCTGAAGTAGCTGCTGATGAAGCCACCACAGACCTGGAGGGCAGCGCCAAGAGTCATAGATAATTAGTTCCAGGCCTTGAAATCTAATGTAAATTGCCTTGCTGGATTCAAACTTACTTGGACTGGTGGCTCCTTTATTCTCTCAGTTTCTCCCTTTTGGAATGAAAATTTCTATTGTATCCCTATCCCACCACTGTATTTTGGAAACAGATCATTTCTTTTGTAAGTTCATAGTTCTACAGGTAGAGAAGAATTTTGCCCCAGGGTGCATCATACCCAGAGGGTCACCCATATCTAATGTAGACATTTAGATGAGACTTTAGACTTAGAGTTAATGCAATAATGGATTGAGACTTCTGGGGATGTGGGGAAAGGCTGAATGTGTTTTGCATGTGGAATAAATGTTAATTTTTGAGAGCCAGAGGATAAACTACAGTTGGTTGAATGGTGATACCAAAAAAGATTTGTCCAAGTCCTAACCTCAGGTATCTGTGAATGTGAGCTTATTTGGAAACAGGATCTTTGCAGATGTAATTCAGTCAAGGATCTCAAGGTGAGACCATTCTGGGTCAACTGGGTAGGCCCTAATTGAATGACAAAAGTCTTTATAAGAGAAAGAAGAGAAGACATGAGGAAAAGAGGTCACGTAAAGACTGAGGGAGAGATTGGAGTTATACAAAGCCACAAACCAGGGAGCTCCTGGGGTCACCAGAAGCTGAAGGCAAGGAAGGATTCTCCCCTAGAGGATTTGGAGGGAGCACAGCCTTTCTGATATCTTGACTATGGCCTCCAGAACTGTTCCTGTTTTAAGCCATGAAGTTTATGGGTAATTTGTTACGGCAGCCACAGGAAAAGTAATATCGCAATGAAGATATTATCAAATCATTTTGCAGATAGGGTGACTAAAGTTTAGAAAACTTAAGTGATTTCAGTTCACAGAAAAAGCATGAAATAGTTGATCTTGGCAACTGCTGCTTTAGGGTAGAATGAACAGACAATGGAATGGGAATTAGATTAGGGTTCCAGCTCTGGCTTTAGCTGTGTGACTGGGCAGATCACAAATTATCTGGGCATTAGTTGCTAGTTCTGTAAAACTGAGAGTAGAGGTAGTGAGTACAGGTTAAGTATAGTTTAAAATTGGCTGATCATCTGAATCATGTTGGAGACTTACTTACAACTAGAGATTCTCAACCCTCATCACACTGCCCCTACTCCCAACCTGCTAAATGCAACCTGAGAAGTCAGCTCTGAAATCTATCTATTTTTAAAAAGCTGTAAGGTAATTCAAGATTAACCAAGTTTGGGAATCACAGAGCTAGATGATTACTGAATCCCTGCTAGTGCTAAATTTTATATTTGGGATCAGAGATATATTCTTATAACATTCAGCACTTAAATATTTGCATGGATTGTGTATGTGTATGAACACAAGGAGGCTGAATGTAAAAGCAGGTATCTGGAACCTATTTATTCCAGGTTCCAGGGCCATGGAATTTAGGCCTAAAGTAACTCTCAATATCCTTTGTTCTGCATAAGCAGTCACTGTCCTTAGGCTGACTCCTTCATGCCCCATCTCATCATGCTCTGGGAACAAAATGACTGTGCAAAGTGTTTTCTCTCCACAAAAACAATGCACATATGTGACACGACACAGGCCAGGTGAAACAGGTATTGTTCAAAGTGTTTGAGTACAAACCAGTCCTAACATGGATTTGCCACATCTGAGAATAATATTCACAAAATCTTTTCCATCTTTTAGAAGTCATGCAGCTTAAAAAAAAAAAAACAAAACAAAACAAACATATCTTTGTTTCTTAGCAAAGGATCTGTTTGACTAAATAAGTTAAAACAACAACAACAACTCATGCTTAGGTTATCTTCTTGGCTCTCAGATTAACCTTTTTCTTCCCTGAATTTAATCTCAAACAGATAATATTAGTATTGGATAAATTACATTTGTTTTAGAGCCTAAATTTGATCATTAAAATTAATTGATCCTGAGTTAGCCCAATCTTAGCAGAATGAAAAAACACTATTAATCTTTGGTCATTAAATCAATCTGAAGGCAATGTATTATTCTGATGTTTACCACTAGCTGAATGCAGTGTGTTAACAAGGCCTGTTAACACATAAAGCTTGAATTACATGTCTGTCAGCTACCAGAATATCCTTATGGAGACAGGAGTTGTGAATTCTGCTGAATTAGTATGACTTAGAAAGATCAATGAAATACTGATGCCTTCCTATTCTGAGGAAGATAAAAGCAGGAGTTATTTTTTTCTGTTCATTTCAAACCACCCAATTTCCCAGGGCTGGGCTAGTCAACCATAGCCTACACAGCCACGGGATAGTATGATGTTGATGGGAGGGGGTCACATGGTCCCAGACAGTTTTCTAGTTCCTACAACTCCAGTCTCTTTGAAGAGTTGGAGTTAAATGGGCACAGAAATATCTCAATCAAGTGGCTGGGACTCTTCCCACGATTCTGTTTTAAGTCCTGCAAAAAGGACACTCTCTGGGAACTTCCATCCTGAAATTTTTAGGAGGAAATTGGCTTACTCACTAAATTTCATAGTCTTTTAAGTAATTTAAGGCTAAAAGCCTATATATGATTAGATTATTACACATTCTTTAAAGCTAAATGGCCCATCATTCTTGCAATTATTTTTTTTTAAACTCTCAAACTAGTCTGACAGAGGCAGCAAGAAAATAGTGTTGTCTTTATGTAAAGTCAAGCATGAACAGTACCAAAACATTTCTTATCTCTCTCATTAGGCTGTGAGCTCCTTAACGACAGGGTTTATGTTTGTTTTATCTTGATGTTCTCAGCACTTAGGCCAGGGCTCGACATGGAATAGATGCTCTATGAATGCTTTTATTTTTTATTTTTATCTTTTTTTTTTTTTGAGACAGGGTCTTACTCTGTCATCCAGGCTGGAATGAAGTGGCACAATCATGGCTCACTGCAGCGTTGACCTTGGGGGCTCAAGCAGTCCTCTCATCTTAGCCTCCTGAGTAGCTGGGACTACAGGCATGAACCACCACTCCTGGCTATTTTTAAAATTTTTTCTTTTGTAGAGATAAGGGTCTCCCTATGTTGCCCAGGCTGGTCTCAAATTCCTGGGCTCAAGTGATCCTCCTGCCTTAGCCACTCAAAGTGCTGGGATTACAGGCATGAGCCACCACACCAGGCCCTAAGAATGCTTTTAGAATAAATAAACGAGTGAATAATTATAATAAGAATGCTTTTAGAATAAATAAATGAGTGAATAATTATAATAATAATAAAAGGTTTTAGAAGGCCCAAATACATACAAAGACAGTAATTATTCCATGAAGAATTTTAAACTTGGCTTTTCTTGTCATTGTGGCTGTTACTGCTTCCTAACCACCCCTGCTAACATTAATTTCAAAATTTTCAAACATACAGATAGTTGAAAGAATTTAACAGTGAACATCCATACACTCACTATCTAAATCTACAATTTACATTTTACTATATTTGTTTTATCATATGCATATTCATCAACTATTCTTCGACACACTTTGAAGTGAGTTGTACACAATTTTATCATGATACAGAGTTCAATACTTGCTTACAGTTCTACTTTTTATTTTGAGGTGAAATTTACATATGATGAAATGCACAAATCTTAGGTGTACAGTTTAGATGTGTTCTGACAAATGCATACACTGATGTAACCCAAACTCCTATTAAGGTAGAATATTTTCATCACCTATTACCACTCCTCAGAGGCAATCACTGCTTTGAGTTTTTTCCCACCTAGATTAGTTTTGTTTGATCTATGAATTATAGATTGTCACCTGTAAAATTTCATATAAACAAGAGCATACAGTATGTTCTCTTTTGCATATTTCTTTCATTCAGTATGTTTTAGAAATGCGTCCGTGTTGCTGTATCAGTAGTTATTTCTTTTTATTGAAGAATAGTATTCAATTGTATGTATGTACTACAATTTGTTTATCCATTCTCCTATTCATGAACTCTTGGGATCTTTCATCTTCTTTCAATTACTAATGCAGTTGCTATGAACATTCTTTTACAAGTCTTTTTGTGGACATATGCTTTCATCTTGGATAAACACCTATGATTGGATTAGATGGGTTATAAGGTAAGTACCTGTTTACTTTCCTAAGAAACTGCCAAACCATTTTCCATAGTAGTTATACCATTTCATATGCCTACCAACAATGTATGAGATCTCTAACTGGGTTGCTGCAATTAGCCAATTTTTTACTGAATAATTTAGCTGCAGCTAGTGTCACCCTAGCATGCCATGCTGGATTTTTTGCTTTGAAAGTATAGCAATGCGGCCAGGCACAGTGGCTCACACTGGTAATCCCAGCACTTTGAGAAGCTGAGGCAGATAGATAGCTTGCCCAAGAGTTCAAGACCCGTCTGGGCAAAATGGAGAAACCCTGTCTGAAGAGAAAAATACAAAAATTAGCCAGGCGTGGTGGTATACACCTGTAGTGCCAGCTGCTCAGGAGGCTGAGGTGGGAGGATGACTTGAGTCCAGAAGGTCAAGGCTACAGTGAGCTGTGATCGCGCCACTGTACTAAAACCTGGGTGACATAGTGAGACTCTGTTGAAAGAAGGGAGGGAGAGAAAAAGAGAGAGAGAGAGAGAGGAAGAAAGAAAATGTAGCAGTGATGGAGCTGCCTCTTCCTGTTTATATATAATAAGGTTTATATGTGATAATAAGCAGTCACTAAAGCAGTCACTTTAATTATATATTATAGAAATGTAGCTATATGAAGGGAACTCGAACTATGTGTATATCTAAAGGGAATGCTATGGTCCATGGAGACTGTTAGACTTCCAGCGATATCACAGGGTAAGGTGAGGTTGATTAGGACATCAAGAAAATACGTAACCTACTTCTAAAAATCCATTATTTGTATCCAGCCTGTAGGATAACAGAAGTCGTATCCAGTTTTGATTGTGCTAGGCAACAATTATGAGCAGAGTGTCATTAGCAAAACCTCTGTGAAGCTGTAAGAAACTGATTTAAAATATGTCACCACACAGATCAAGGTCAAAGATTCTCTTTTCCTGCCCCATGGCCAATAATCTAGACAGAATTTCAAACACCCTGAAAGTGTAATGGAAAAGAATATCATATAAAACACAGGCTCCAGAAGACTCCGGCAAGGGGAGTGGGGGAATAAAAATGAGCCATCCAGATCATTTGATAAGAGAACAGAGAAGATTTTGGCAATTTCCTTGTAATAGCTGCAATTCTTGGTAACTTAATCCTTGAAGGGATGGTATGGGGAAGATATTCCCACATGCAAGAGGTGATTCCAACAGAATTCCTATTAAAGAGACTATCCACCAAAACTGAGGTCTTATTTTCTATCTGGTGATAATCTACAGAATTTCTTTTCTCTGAACCGTTGACTTAGAAATATGAAAGTTACTAAATTTATCCAGTTTAGAACAACTATAATTCTGGTTACTCCACATGTGTCTGCTGCATGACATCTGTGATATCATGAACTCCCTCTGTCTGTTCTTCAGAGACACGGAAAGATGAATAAAGAGTTTATGTTGACAAGGACTATAAACTAAGCAGTTCCAAACATACTCCTGCAGGCTCCCAGAATACAAAGAAAAAAGTAATCACTCCAAATGACCCCCAACTATTTAGAATTTCATACCATCAAGTCAGATGAACCAAAATTGCTACCACCTGTAAAGATTCAAAGAAATACAAAAATCACTAAGAAGGAAAAAAAAGTGGCAGATGTGCTTAGAGGGAGGTGGAACAAGTAGAAGAACATGCTTGGAGCACCCCCTCCAGGGAACTCGTGATCGTATCAGAGGCTGAGAAGTCCGGCCAGATTGGAAAGTACTAAAACAACATGCCTTATCTATTCTCATACTTATAATTTAAAGAAAAGTTTGTTAAAAAAAAGTATAGATCTTTTAGAATCATAGAGTTAAAGGATGGAAGGAGTTTGAGTTTGTCTACTTGCAAAATCACAGACTTTTAGCTTTGGAAGAGACCTTGGGAATCATTTAGTATAATTTGCTACCCAATACAAAACACCCCTTGTAAATGTGAATCTGTTTTCTGCTGGCATGCCTCTAGTTAAAGGAAATATAGCTTGTTCCAATTTTTGAGAACTCCAGCTATTGTCAAGTTTTTTCTCTTATATTGAGGCTGCTTTCCTTTAACTTCCAATCACAGGTCCTAGTTAGCAACACAAAAGTAAGTATACACATATAGTTCTTGACAAGTTATACTTTCATATATTTGAAGGTGGATATTATAAATCTAGCAGTCTTCTCTTTCTTTAGGCTAAAATATCCCCAGTTCTTTTAACAAGGTTTCTCGACCTCTTGCCAGCCTGGTTAACTTTTTCTTTTAATGTACTTTAGCAGCGTCCTCCTTCAAAAGTGGTGCTCGAAATGAAATGCAATGCCTTAGGTATGGGCTTATTATCATAGCTAACTGCCTCCAATTACAGCTGATGAAAGAGATGCCCAGGAAGGTTAGATTACTTGCTCACATTTACACAGGCAGGTAGTGGCAGAGATGGAAATAGGACATAGATCTCCTGATTTCAGTTAGTATTCTTTCCCTATATCTCACTGAAAATAACCTATCAGTTAGAAAAAATCTGAATTTGTCTTTTTCAATATGGCTAACAGAGTTTTTGTGATGACAAAAGGAATTAATGAAAAATAATGAGTCTTAGGATCAAGAACTTCATTCTCCTAGGCCAGCTTAATTCCTTTCCTTGGGTCTCCACTCCTGCCCACAAAGGAAAACAAGATGTATCTCAGGTAACCTCTCTGTATAAGGAAGGTCTTGAAGAATCTAGTAGCAGAGGATCAAAGCATATGAGTGGCTTCTGGTCTTTGTTTAAGAGGCCCATTACTATAGTCCGGACAGGTTCCCTGCACCTCCCAACTGAAGTCTCAAACTTATTGAGGCAATAGTATCCCTGACATTAAAGACAGCTTACAAATAATAAAGACATTCAGTCTACCGCCATTCCACCTTGATTGCACCCAATCTCATCTAATCTCAGAAGAAATTCAAAGCATTAAATATTGGTCTGAGTTGTGGTGGGGTGGGGAAGCCTTGGCTTATAAGCTATACTCACCTTTTAATTAGAATTTTGAATATAAAATGTATAGAGCAAAGGTACAGAATGAAGCAACATGTATTACCTCTGGGGCAACAGAAGTTCAAGAGCACTGAGCAAAATAGCATTCTGGTTTCATACTGGCTGAGATTTGGCTTAGGTGCTTTCATTGTATATCTTTCCCACCTCCTACAAGTTTTGCATTCACCCTTCAAAATACATATGGAATTAATTCAATATATACTTACTGCAAATCAACAAGACAAAAGGCATCGAGAATTCAAATTCACAAAAAAAGAGAATAAGGCCTGCCTTAAAGAAATTCAGCAACTAACAATAAGACAAGCATGCAGACAACAAACAAACAAGCCACACTGAAAATAGAGAAAATGGATACACAAAATATAGCCATACCTAACACTGAAGATTTTCCTCTGAAAGCAAGATCCAAAGTTGGGGGGACAATTTAGAATTAGAACTAATTTTTGATATCAGATTGGAAATTCCATGAAAGTCTCACAATACAAGAGATCTAGGAATTCCTCTTTTGTCAATGGACTAAACTTGCCCTGTGAAATTAACTGGCTCCCAGAGTGAGCTGCTCTGGAAAACAGCCTGCCAGAGTAGGTTAACAATAGGATAGTAGCCAGTGTCAGACCTGGCTTGCATGTCTCTGTATGGTCACCTGTCCAGTACTTTGACTATGATGTACCTGAACTTTCCATGACTGAAGAAAGGTTGCTGGGAAGAGACTATGCTCCATTGCCAAAAGTGATATTCAACCCTTGTTTGTTTGAGAGTGGGGCACTGCTATGTTTGGAGCAGAATATGAAAAAAGAACAACTGAGAAAGGGTTGGGGCAAGCCACATTGTCCTTACCCTCCTGCCACTGTGTAGACTAGTAAGCAGAAAACTATTATGCTGGACACAAACCAGTCTTATCCCCAAAGCAATGAATTTTACAAGCCAAATGACAAACAGAAACTAAATCTATGAATGCTGAATCCACTGAGAAATCCAAAAGAGAAATATCAATTGTCAATTACTTCCCAAAGGGGTTGGAAGGAGAGGTTGAATAAAGCAATTCTATAAAATACAATCCAAAAGCCCTAATTGTTTACTGCATGGTAAATCATAATGGCAGGAGTGGTCTTATCCTGTAACGCTGGAAAATGAGCTAGAAGATGATAAAGTCACAGCCACAGCCACTAAATAAAGTAAATAAATACTTTATCCACACAGCAGAATATCCAGACAATGCACAGTCTCCCTGTTCTCAGCCACTCCTGCAAAGGGAAATTGTCTCTTCAGCTTCTGCTACAGGCACTATAGTAAAGCATTCTGACAGCCAGCCAGCCAGCCAGCCAGCCAGCCAGCCAGGCAGGCAGAATGCTATGAAGATTCTGAAAGGAGTTTGCTTAGAATACCACAGAGTTGGCGGATATTTCAATAATGTTTACTTCAAAAAGTAAAAAATGTTTTACTTCCTTTTTCTGAATTAAGGAATGGGCCTACACCCAAGTGTATAAAAAAGGATAATGAACCAATACAGAGCAGATGTCATATACTGTATGCTCAACTAAACCATGTTAATCTTTTCTGCCTGTAGAGCTGAAGACTGTCATTCCATCCATTGAATGAGAACAATGTTAAAGACATTCATGGGACCCAGAGTCTCTTGTTTCTATACTCAAAATTGACACTATTCCCACCTTTCTTGTCTTACTATAAACATATACCTTGAGGCTGGGCGCGGTGGCTCATGCCTATAATCTCAGCACTTTCGGAGGCCGAGGCGGGCAGATCACCTTAGGTCAGGAGTTTGAGACTAGCCTGGCCAGCATGGTGAAAACCTGTCTCTACAAAAATACAAAAAATTAGCCAGGCGGAATGGTGGGCGTCTGTAATCCCAGCTACTCGGGAGGCTGAGGCAGGAGAATCACTTGAACCCGGGAGGCGGAGCTTGCAGTGAGCTGAGATCATGCCATTGCACTCCAGCCTGGGTGACAAATGCAAAACTCTGTCTCAAACAAAAATAAAAACAAAACAAAACAAAAAACAACATATACCTTGATATGGTTTGGCTCTATGTCTCCCCCCCTCAATCTCACTTTGAATTGTAATAATCCCCACGTGTCAAGGATGGGGCCAGGTGGAGGTAATTGAATCACAGGGGCAGTTTCCCCCACACTGTTCTCATGATAATTAGTGAGTCTCATGAGATCTGATGGTTTTAGAAGCATCTGGCATTTCCCCTGCTGCCTCTCTCTCTCTCTTGCCACCCTCTGAAGAGGTGCTTTCCTCTATGATCATCAATTTCCTGAGGCCTCCTCAGTCATGCTGAACTGTGAGTCAATTAAACCTCTTTTCTTTATAAATTACCTAGTCTCAGGTATGTCCTTATAGCAGCATGAGAACGTACTAATACAGTACATTGGTACCACAGAGAGTGAGGTGCTGCTATAAAGGTACCTGAAATGTGGAAGCGACTTTGGAACTGGGTAACAAGCAGAGGTTGGAACGGTTTGGAGGACTTAGAAGAAGACAAGAAGATGTGGAACATTTGGAACTTCCTAGAGACTTCTTGAATGGTTTTGACCAAAATGCTGATAGTGATATGGACAATGAAGTCCAGGCTGAGATGGTCTCAGATGGAGATAAGGAACTTCTTGGGAACTGGAGCAAAGGTGACTCTTAACTATTCTTTAACAAAGAGTCTGGCAGCATTTTGCCAATGCCCTAGAGATCTGTGGAACTTTGAACTTGAGAGAGATAATTTAGGGTATCTGGCAGAAGACATTTCTAAGAAATTTCACTTGGGGTCATCTCAACAAATAAAAATATCATATGCATCAAGACAAAATAACTCAATGAATCAGTCATTCTACTTCTAGGTATACTTCTAGGTAAAACTCCCCAAGAAACACTCATATATATGCACAGGGAAACAAACATAAGTATGTTCCATGAAGTACTATTTGTGACAGCAACAAAAATGGGAACATCCTGAGTGTTTATTAATAGAAGAAAAGATAATAAAATGTGACATATAAATATAATGGAAGACTATACAACACATAAAAGGTTTTGGATTTTTTTGTTTTGTTTTGTTTTTGTTCTTGAGACAGAGTTTCACTCTGTTGCCCAGGCTAGCGTGCAGTGGCGTGATCTTGGCTCACTGAAACCTCTGCCTCCTGGGTTCAAACAATTCTCATGCCTCAGCCTCTCGAGTAGCTGGGACTATAGGCGTGCACCACCACACCCAGCTAATTTTTGTATTTTTAGTAAAGACAGGGTTTTGTTATGTTGGGCAGGCTTGTCTCAAACTCCTGGCTTCAAGTGATCCACCCACCTCTGCCTCCCAAAGTGTTGGGATTACAGGTGTGAGCCACTGTGCCCAGTTCAACATATAAAAGGAGCAAATGAAATGTCATTATTGGCATGGAGAAATCTTGAAAATAATAATGAAAAAAATATTGCAGAATGATACATAGTATGACACATGTACATAAGTTGGAAAATATACAAATCAATACTACCTGTTGCTTGTAAATACTAACTGATATCGTTTGGATGTGTATCCCCTCGGAATCTCATATTGAAATGTGATCTCCAATGTAGGAGGTAGGGCCTGGTAGGAGGTGTTTGGGTCATGAGGGCGGATCCGTCATGAATGACTTGGGGCTGTCCTTGAGGATAATGGATGAGTTCTCACTCAGAGTTCATGTGAAATCTGGTTGTTGAAAGGAGTGTGGCACCTCTCCACCTCTATCTCTTGCTCCCATTTTTTGCCATGTGACATGCACGCTCCCCTTCACCTTCCGCCATGGTTGTATGCTTCCTGAGGCCCTCATCAGAAGCAGATGCCAGCACTGTGCTTTGTGTACAGCCTACTGAACAATGAACCAATTAAACCTCTTTTCTTTATAAATTATCCAGCCTCAGGCATTTCTTTATAGCAACCCAAGAATGGACTAACATACTCATATATGGCTTAAAAGCATTAAAAAAAAACCCAAAAAGATAAATACCAAATTCACAGAAGAAACGGGCTTGCCTAGGCCTGGGGATCAAACAGGATGTTATATATATTACAATGTGTTCCTTCTTTAATTTCTTCTCCTTAAACTACATTTCTTTTATATTTATTCTTACTAACTCTATAGATTTCTAAAGAAAAATAAAGATGAAACAAATAAAAACATTAATTTTCAAGTCTGGACAGTGGGAATACAGTATTTGTTACTATATTTACATTTCTGCAAAAAAAAAATAGTTCTTAAAGGGGCCAGTCACTTGACTGTATTTAAGGTATGGAGAAACACACATACTGGGTGTAAACAATTCTGAACAGAAGTAAAAATTTAGTTCTGTTTAACATTTCCTCTGAAAAGGCAGAGAGTTCATGGCTATCTGAATGAATGCTTGCTATTTTAGTTATGAGCCAGCCATTCAGCTAGCTACACTGGTTCTAGGCAAGGTCACTGGAGATAGCAGGTAAAACAAGATAACAGTTAAGATCTCTGGCCAGGCACAGTGGCTCACACCTATCATTCCAGCACTTTGGGAGGCTGAGGTGGGCAGATTGCTCAAACCCAGCAGTTCAAGACCAGCCTGGGGAACATAGGGAGACCCTCTCTTAAAAAAAAGATAACCTTTGACATTAGAAGATCTGGGTCAACTCCTGGTTCAGTCACTTAGTCTGACTTTGACTAAGCTGCTTAACCTCTTCATCTATAAAATGAAAATTATAATTTCTATATCACATGGTCTTTGGAGAATTACCTGAGATAACACTACATAGATTTGCCTAGCACACAGGAAATCTTCAAAGAATGATAGGAAAAACTAAAAGGGTTGAGGAAGCATTTTTCAAGAGTTTTTTGAAGTTATTCTTTTCTTAATTCATCATATATGAAGAATATGGCACATTCCCATCATAATAATGGGGGATGTGAAGAGGTGAAGAGGTTCAGGATGAGAGGTGGTAAACAGGGACAGAAAGCCTCCCAGATATGCCCCAACCCCTCATATCTTCCCTTCATCACTGGTCTGGGTTAGCAGACTCTAGGCCTGGGTATTTCAGGCTCACAGAACTGCGGAGGCATAGCTGGTGGCAACTCTGGACCACTGCTCCCTCCAAAAGCATAGGTTCCAGAGGTCACAGCAATGAGACTTCCTGTTGGCAGCTGCTAAAACCCCTGGGTGGTCACAACTTGGGGTACTGGGAGGTAGTGGTGGCTGGTTTTCATTCTAAGCAGCCTGGAAGGAGTAGGAGTGGTCTCAGGGGATCCTGAGCAGGTGTCAGAAGGCAAGCATCCCAAACAAAGGCTGAAAAGTTTTCCTAAAATATCTATCCACTCCAAGTCTCACTTCTCTCCATAATAGGGACATTGCTAGATGTCACTTTCCTCCAAATATCAATAAGTATTTGAAATAAAAGACTAAAAAATTTGAACTCTTCACACATATTTAACCACAGACTTTGAAGAAACCTTCAGTGAAGTCCATCTACCTACCCAACACCCTTGCCCACCTTCCTACCCATGCTATCCAGAACACATCGTAAAGCATCTGTTGAAGACATAATAAAATTGCTTTTCTTAGCTGCTTGCTTCTCATCAGCATTTTTTGGTAACTACTATAACTTTATCCAAAATGTATCAGTAGCAGGTATCAATTTCCCCTTTAATATTTAATAATTTAGTAATACTTTATTGAATTTAATAATGCATTAAATTTAATAATTAAATAATAATTTATTAATCTTCAAAAATTACAATGATCAGAAAGTGAATAAAATTGAATTTCCTTTGTATTAAGCCTCACCTGAACAGTTCCTTCCCTAGGGAAATAGGTGGCAGAAAATTTCTAAAGTAATCTAAATGCTTCTTGCTGAAATTTAAATCTCTGCTCTTTGAATCTTCTTTGTGTGTACAGAATAATTTGGAAGGAAGAGATGAGCAATTCAAGCAATGTTTGCTAGCAGTTCTCAAGTACATAATTGCTTGAGTAATGCTCCCTCCACATCTTTCTCTCAGTCCAGAGACAGTGCCTATTGTTTTAGCAACCAGGTGCTTTGACATGTTTCCTATTATGTTGAGAAACTGAGGGAACAGGTGATATGAGGTATTAAGTGACTTGATTGGGACCAAAAGTAAAGGGTTTTAAAACTCTTCCCCTTTCATTTGTTGGGATTAGTTCTTTTTGTATGCTGGTCTGCATTCTCTCGAGTTTAAATTAAGTAGGTAAAGATCACAGTGAATGTTCTGACTACTTGAGAGTAATAGTTAAAATCCTAGCCTTTTGAATATCTTGCCTATCCTGCATCTTTGAGTGAGTCTGCCTACAGTAAGCAGTATCTCCTAAGGAGGGGGCCTTGAGAATCAAAGTCTGTTTGTCAAATGAGGTGTTTCACAATAGAGAAGGATGGTCTACTGAAGGACAGAGTTGGGGAAAGAGGCAGTGAAAGAAGGAGAGAGGGATACAGAGAGAGGGACCGAAGGAGGATGGGAGGTAGGGAGGAAGAAGAAGGGGAAGGAAAGGAAGAAAAAGAAAGAGAAGGAGAGAGAATCTACTGTGTCCTTTTGATTTTAGGGGAAAAAACCTTGTGATGTTGGTCCTTATATAATGTAAAGTAGCCTGTTTACCTACAGAGAAAAACTCACATTTTCATCTTGATAAGTACTTCTGGGTTTGCACATACACCACAATACATTATACATATTTCAAGATCAAAACTGCACCTGCAGTTCACAATGACCTATATTTTGCCTTGGTCCCTGAAAGTTGCTCTGTAGCAAAGCCAAGTCAAAACAATGCTCAAGGAAAAAAAAAAAAAAAAAAAAGAAAAAACGCTGAAAGTTCCTGGCAATTTCCCTTCCACTCCACATGCTGCCAAGGTCACAGAGAGGTAAAGCTGAACTCTCCATTTGGTCGTTTTTGCTTTTTCCTCTCCTTTTCCCCTCCCTCCACTTACGTACATGCTGATATAGTTTATGGTCTGTACCTCAATAGCATTATCACTCTGGATTTTTATCAGACTTGAGGTCAGTGGAAAGGAGAATGGATGTGAGTCTGGGTGTGGCAAGGTCCTACTGCTTTATCAGGGAGGTAAGAAAGTGAATCCACCTGGTATGCTTCTGGCTGTGAAGTGCAGTGAGGTGAGCCAAGGTGCCAGGGGGTCACTAGGAGTTCACCTTGGATAAGTGTCCAGTGTTTGCAGGACTTAGCTCATCAACTTTTCTAATTTGCAAAGATGTATTTCCTGTTGGGTTTCTTCATCCCTGTCATCTAGGGAAAAGAATCCAGTATGCAGCCTGTTTGGTGTGTACAGAAAACATCCCCTTCCTGAATTAAATCCAATTATGGTAATTCATTCAGCAAATCCTGTGATCACAGGCACAAGTTAAACTGCACAGGGTGGAGGAATTGGGTGTTAAGCAAAGGGGACTATCTGTCAAGTATACCTAGGTGCTTTCCTCACCACTGCATTGACCTGTACCTGAACCTGTTCAGCATCATCTACAAACTACTTAACCTTGGTGTGCCGTGTTTTCGATTCCTATAAAATAGCATTTCTCACTCTTTATTCCTAAATAGGTTCTGTTACCTGCTTAGAGAGCCCTGGAGAGTAGAACAACTAAGTCTCAGTAACAGGAAAGAAACACAAGATTAAATTTTAAGAGTTGTGCTTCTGGATTTTGAGACTGAGAGGTGGCTGATAGGGGGAGCCCTATGGGCTGGCCCTGAATAGGATGTTACTGGCATCATTCTTTTGTGCTAATTTATGGTAGAACTGACCATTGTTTGGGTCTTACTATTAGATTACGATGATTAAAAGTACAAAGCAGGTGGGAGGAGTACTGAATAATTCCCTCCTATTAAGGTTAGGCCAAAAATATTGCAGAACACTAAGGAAAAGTGTTCATTTTCTGAGACATTACATTAAGGAGAAAGTAAAAGGTGAGATTTTAGACCTGCTCTCCTAGTTATGGTCAAATTGCCCTTACATCTTTTCACCTAACCTACTTTGAAATATATGTGTGATAAACTATAATGTGATAAACCATAATGGCAATAATCACTTCCACTCAAACTTGAGGACTTTCTCAAATCAAGTTTTCCAAGATACATTTCAAGGTATTGAACTCCCAGCTGAAATATGCAAAGGCCCCTTAACAATTAGCTCAAAAAGCAGGACATATATAAATGTAAAATACTTTAATTTCTAAGGATCTCTCTCATTGGAAATTATTTGACTTCCTTTTAATTCTATTTTTAAAAAAGATGTTTACTCATTTGTTTGTTCATTCATTTAACAAACATTAATTGAACAGCTATTGTTTGCCAGCATCCTTGAGATAAGGATATAAAAATGAGTAAGACAACAGTAGAGGAGACATACAGGCAAATAAACACAGTATAGTATGATATGCTGCAACAAATCTTTGTGTAACGTCTTCAAGAAGTATAGAGGGTGGGCCAGTCCCTCCCTGGGAGAGTCAGGGAAAGGTTCACAGGGGAGGAAACATCTGACCTGAATCTTAAAAGTTGAGTAAATGTTTGCCAGAGAAATAAGTGCCTAGCTAAAGGGAAAAAACTTTGCTATGTCATGCTTGGGGAACAGCAACACATTTGATGTGGATATACCAAGGGAATGGTGTAAAAAATTAAACTGGAAAGGCAGGCAGGGGCTGGCCTCAGAAGGTACTTGTATGCAAGGTCTTAGGACCTTCCTTGGAGGTGATAGACCTTGAAGAGTTTTAAGCAGAGGAATGATCAATTTAATTTGTATTTCAGAAAGGCCACTTTAGCAGTAATGGGGGTGGGGACAGGTCTACTATGTGAAAGCAGCGGGAACACTGAGATAAATATGTAAAATAACTATGATAAAGTTTACGATACTGCTGATGTTAATGTAGATATCTATGTAAGTTTTATAATATATCTGCCACCATTACACATGCTATGGACAATATAATAAGAGTTCAGCATTTGGAATGAAATGATGAGGGAAGGCTTCATAGGAAGGCAGATACTGAGAAAGAAATTAACCCCAGAGTATAGAAATAGAACAAATAAACTGTGATGCTTCTAACTATATGAATGTGTCTGTTAGTTGGAGAATATGTACCAGACATTGAAATCAGAGAAATAAAATTACCTGGGGTCCTACACATTTAGATCAATACTCCAAGTTACATGGAAATATCACACAGAAGTCCACCAAAATCTAAACAGGATCCTAAAGTGGGACTGGAAAGTTAATTTTTTAAAATACTAAGCTGACATGATCATGCCTATAATTGCTGTAAAGGTTCTAGTCCATTTCTAAGCTTGTGCATTTGATTGAGATAAAACACACTAGACAAATACAAAGTATTTTGCGTGTCGAATCTTAATCACCAAACAAGTGAAATAACATTTACTTGAGATAAGGAGCCTGGGTTACCAGTGAGTACCTTGTAAAGTTTCTTTTTCATTTAAGTATTCTACAGGAAAGACAAAAGTATTTAACACACGCTGCTATTAAGGGAGGAGTTGGGAAGACAAAGCAGGTTTATATGTGTGTCCTAACTGAAACTTCTTTTGAAATATAGTTTATGGTGTTACTTATACATATAATTCTTAAACTAAGCAGATATGTGAACAATTAGATCATTCCAATCTCATGAACAGTGTAAATCCACCCAGTAATAAAAGCCATTTTGGATTATTATTCTTTGTTTACTAAGCCAACAGAAGCATTCATTCCAGCTAGCCTGTCAAAAGCACAGAGTGAAGCTAAACAGTTTGTTTAGTCTAACGATAGATGTTCTCAGCCAAAACAAAAAGGGACCCAAATTGTTTTGCTTTTATAAAATGTAACTTTACCATGGAATGATATTACATAATTAGAGGGAATAGATATGAAGACAGAGGCAACAGAATGATGCAGAGTTCTTTTTTATTCAGTGTGACAAAGGGATGAGATAGATTTTTTTGCCAGTCTAAAGCAGTGACCAGCTGTCATGAATGACTCTGTCAAATAAATCATTTATAGTATTCCCTCAACCTAGTACCCACTTGATAACTGTAGCACCATTATTCAATTTCGTTGATTATGTAAGTTAGTAATTTGCATATTTACTTTAAAATAACATTTCATGGACAAGATAGAGTTAAAGTTTATCTGAGATACATTCATTCTACACCATAAATGACTTCACTACCCCTCCCTGTCATTAACAATGCTAAGTTACTGCTGTAGGGTTTTACCTACCTCATTTTGAATAGTTCCATAAAGTTGTCTAACCCATTTGTCAACAGACCACTTGGAGTTCAAGCAACACTTCATGGCTCACAGTTGGTAATTACAAAGTTTCCATAAACATGTAGATGCTATACGATTTCCAAATTGCAATAATCTTCTAGGCCACTATCAGGCCTGGTAACCTCTCATCACTTCAGAAATCAATTCACAAAGTGAGCAAGTCAAGTCATTTTCCTCAGCAGTTTTAACCAATGTTATGCTTCACATAGACATGGATGGTCAAACTCATTTTTATTTTCTTATTAGTGCTGCTCAATTAATCCTCAACCCTCTTACAACCAGCACTAAAAAAGATATAATCTTTCTACAAGTACAATTGGCCCCGGACATATCCTGACTTCACCTGTTCAGGTCTCTGGGTATTCAATAAAGCAAGTTCAGCCGCTGTGCCAAAAGGCCACACAGAGTTCAAGGTAACACCTCACAGCCATCAGCAGGTTAATTATAATTTCATTTTCAAACACACCGACTACATGCTTGTTTCAACTCCAAATGACCTTACCTGCTTAATTTTTTTTTTGGCGGGGGGGTGGTCTACATGGAGTAAATTTCTGTCAGTAAAGCTGAGAGGCCACTCAGAGTTCATGGTAACAATTCATATTTTTAACAGGTTGCCCAGACCTAAATCCTCACCTTCAAACATTCCTGAGAGAGCACTTAGTAGCTATGAAGGAAGTAGGGAGTGGGGGATGGAGAAGGAAGAGAGGTGGAGATAGAGGAGGGTGGAAAAGGGAAGGTGAGACACAACATCTGACCTCTGGAGTTATGAGGGGTTCAGTGTCAATGGCCATTTCAGTGAGGTGATTCTGGCTCATGGGGGATGGGCCTCCACTTTGCGGGTAGAATCTTATAGGAGTTTCTAGATACCCAATGACTGCATCACTGCCAGAAAGAAAACTGGCTAAAAAGCAGCCTTGTATTAAATTCTTAAGTGATCACAATAGTGGAAGCTTGATTCTGTATGGAAGGGACCTGGGACAAAAGCTGACTTCCTGCTACTTTCTCAATGAGTAGGCATAGAAAAGGAAGTTCTCAGAGAGGTAGGTGTTTTCTCCAGACAAGGGCTCTTTCTCTTATCATTTAGGCTGAAAGAGCCCAGTTAACATCAATGAGAGGAGTCATTTCAGATGTGATTTTTTTACATGTAGCGTGGGCCAGAATGACAAGTTTTGTAGAAATGCTCTCCAGGACCAACTGACCCATTTTCCTCCTTAAAATCTCAAACTAGTGGCCTGAAAGCTTTTTCTCAGGAATGCTTTCTGCTTAACTCATCACTCACCCTGTGTGAAGTGAAATGGAAATCTCATTTCTCATTTCACAGAGCTAAGCTGATTTTTTTGATTTAATTTTTTTTTCAAATGATATAAATGACTCAACTGCTCATAGTATTAATTTGTTCATTTTGTAAGTTGACTTAAAGAGACCAAAAATAAGTATAGAATCCAATAGCATATTTTATTCTTGGCCATCTATTCCTCTTGAAACAATTAGTAGTAGTATGGGACCTTGTCTCAAGTTGCTTAGAAGTCTTCCCTGGCACTTAAATCACCACCTGGTTTGTCTGCATCTGCTTTCTTACAACCTGATATGTCTTGTCAATCTTCTTTGATAAAATGACAATTTCTATACTGTTCACTCATTCCTTCTTTAGAGGATCTATTTGGCAAAAAAGTGAGTGGTATAACAGCCCTTTTCACTCTTAAATCTTAACCACAGATTATCTCAATGCTGCTTTCCAAATCAGGGAGGTAATTTTTGGTTGCTGCAAGACCACAAAGCATTTAGTTGAGTGCCCTCACATAAAAGACTGAATGTTTTGTTATTGTTGCTGAATCCAGTGATTTACATTTTTTCAGTTGCAGAGCCTGTTTTCTTCCCCACAAATAAATTTTATAAAAAAGTCCAATATATAAAAATATAATGTCAAAGCTGCTTATGCAAATTTAGGCTAAACCACCCAGACACCTATCAGCTCAGTCCTTCAAGCTTCCTCCATTCCTCCAACTTCTACCACCATAGCACAGAATCACACCCAAGGGAGCTCAATAGAACTACTGGCTTCTATGCAACACAGCCTCAAAGCTAGTAAGACATGGATGTCGGTAATAATTAGAAAGTAGGTATTTGGGTTTTTTTCTTTTTCTGGAGACAGCTACCCATGCTGGAGTGCAGAGTACAGTAGCAGAATCTTAGCCTTAGCCTCCTGGGTTCAAGCAATTCTTGTGCCTCAGCTTCCTGAGTAGTTGGGATTACAGGTGCCGGCCACTAAACCCAGCTAATTTCTTTGTATTTTCAGTAGTGATGAGGTTTCATCATGTCAGCCAGGCTGGTCTTGAATTCCTGACCTCCAGTGATCCTCCTGCCTTGGCCTCCCAAAGTGCTGGGATTACAGGTGTGAGCCACCACACCTGGCCAAAAGTAGGTATATTTGTAAGTGGCAAATCATTTCACCAAACTTAATTACACCCCATTTTTTTACATCAAATTATCATCTCCATTCTGTAACCCCAATGGACACTGGCTGTTTTTCACCTTTCTTCCAAGGTTACTAATTTTGCTCAGTTGCAATATATATGTATGAAATAAAAATCTGAAATTATAAAAGTTAAAAAAAATTATCTCTTGAAGGCAGGAGCTTTGGCCTGTTTATACATTCTTCTCATAAGTCATAGCTCATACTAAGCATTCAAAAAATGTTTGCTACATTAAACTCAATAAATACACTATCTGCCTCAGATCGGAAAAAATTACTTTCAGTGCAGAATTTGTCATTTTAAGTGGGCAGGAATGAAATATCCTTCTCTTCCTCACTCTGCATTCACCCAGAAATCCTTAGTCATCACAGGGATCATATGAGACTAGTCATCACATCAGACTCTATTCATTGCAGAAACACTCCATTTGACCTTCAACAAGGTGACAACCTCCATGCATCTCAACTTTCCTTAATGAGAAATGTAGAATGACAATTGAAAGCTGAGGCCTTCAATAAAGCATATTTGGTCTCAACTTTCCCACTTATAAATGGCAACAATTACACTGATCTTTTCCCTTGTCTGACATTCAAAAGGAGGTAGTGAGTATCAAACCAAGGCAAAGAAGTCATTTAACGTCTGCTTTTCATTTTAAGAGAATTGTTCCTTCTCAATCAACAATCAACCAAATATGTACTGATATCCTCTGGGGTCCTAAAAAGAACATTGAACTTGAAGTCAAAACACTGGGGCTCAAATTTAGAATTTGCTACTCAATGACTGTATGACATTGATTGAGAACACTTTGAGCATCTGTTTCTCATCTCTATAGGTGGCATAATAATTGCTACCTCACAAGATTATTCTTCAGATAAAAAATAGGATTTATGAAAATATCTAGTACTATTCCTAGTGCATATTTGATTCAGGGCCTCATGTGAGACCCTAGGTACAAAAAGGGTTAAAGGAGAAATACAAAAGAAATGTATTGACTTTGCAAGTCAATTGCCATAATTTTGAATACTGAGGCAATTTGTACTTAATATCCACAAGGTTCAAGGACACAAGCTCACCTCTAGGGGATTAAAGCTGTGGGATGAGTGTGGAAAAACTCACGGCTCTGGGTTTGTTCCAAGGTAAGCCTCAGGATATTTTAAATTCAACTAGATTCAGGACTCTACTAAGATAAAAGGCAGAATCAGAGCCATAGTCCATTTGTAGGGCAAGTATACCAATAGTTGCTCCATGATACCAAAAGGATTTTCATTCCAATCACCATATCCTTCCCTTCACTACCTCTTCCTTCTTACTCTGTTTCTCTCTTCCACTTTAGTATCTGAATCAGGGCTAACCTGGAGCTAGAACAGAGAGACTGGATATTCTCAGAAGTGAAGGGTCCTATGGTCACAGGACTATTTCCAGTGCTAAGATCTGTTCCCTTATTCCTCTGCTAGACCTTCTGGAGTTACAAAATCACACTTTAGTTTCCCTTTATGTGACCCAGTCCTTAAGATTAGAATTTAAATGGCTAGAGTAGAGGATCAGATGGGTTTGAAAATTTGGACCTTGATGCACACAAAAATTGTATAAAGGCCCAAATATTAAAGAATAGCTTTTTTTGTATGTGATAAAACATGATTCTGAGCTAGAGACCATATTCTTCACAAAATTTTGGTAGCAAAGGAACTCCTACCAAATTTACCTTTCCCTTACGGATCAACATGATTGAAATAGCAGAAAAAGTGTAGATAATTTTTCTTTCTTTTTTATGTTTTTGAGACAAGGTCTGGCTCTATTTTCCAGGCTGGAGTACAATGGTGTGATGTCATCTCACTGCACCCTCTGCCTCCCAGGCTCAAGCCATGCTCCCAGCTCAGCCTCCTGAGTAACTGGGACTACAGACATGCACAACTATACCCAGCTAATTTTTTTTTTTTTTTTTTTTTTTTTTTTTTGGTAGAGACAGGGTTTTGCCATGTTGTCCAGGCTGGTCTCGAATTTGTGAGCTCAAGTGATCCACTCACCTCAGCCTCCCAATGTGCTGAGATTACAGGCTAAGTTTAGATAACTTTTCTAAAGGTACTGAGTCATTTGGAAACTCATGACTGAGGAATAACAACATCTAACAATGATGGCAACAACAACAACAAAAATCTGCTTTACTGAACCCAAGAAATGCTTCTGAAAAATACATGTTTCATTTGTCTCATGGCAAGCATTTATTGAGTACTTCATCTATGTAGGGCCTTAGTCATTACAACTTCTGGTCTTCATTAATTTTTTTTTTTTTATCATTCTAGTTCTTCCATTTTCCTCCTTTCTTTACTTTTATTTCCCTGTTTCATTCTCAAATTCTTTTTTCGAGAGTCCCATCATAGTTGATGAAGCAGGCATCACCTATGCCTGCTTCATAAATTAATTCAGATATGTTTCAAACACAGTAACTCACTACTTTTTCTGCTTCTTTTTACACACCTGTGCTCATAACCCTTTTTTCTAGAAAATGTGAAGATAACACAGATGTTAGAATTAAGCACGAAGAAATGACCATTTCCTGTATACCAATATGGGTATAAAAGTTTAAAAGGTTAACCTACAAAAACCACTGGACATTAAAATTAAACGTAACTTCAGAGACCATTTAATCTAGCCTTGAGGTTTCAAAGTGTTACAGGTGGTAATGACACCAGTTAGAATTTCCATTTTAAGTCACTAAACAAGTTTTGGGGTATCATGGAGTAATTTGTAGCAGACCAATATTCTATCAAAGACAATTAGAAAAACCACAGACAAACATTTTAAAAAATAAAAAGACTGCTTGGAAGTATCAGAGAGTTGCTGAGGCATCCAGGACTTAAGGATACAAGATCCGGAAGAGAAGGGGAGCTCACTGAGATGAATACAAAATTCCACATAACATATATCCTTGGTATTGAAAGAGAGGCAAAGAAGCTAAGAGAACTTCTGGCAAACTCACAGAGCTGGATAAACAAAAACGAGTTTGATGATGCCAGAGGAGCAAGAGTGCAGAGAAAAGAGAAGAACAGAAAACAATCTATTGGCATAGGCCAATGCTAAGCTATAGGGAGGGGAGAGCTATAGGCAAAGGGGAGAAAGCCAAGCAGAAAATGGCTAAAAAATAGAGTTATCTGAAGACTCCTGATGCTGAGAAGATAAAAATTGGAGTCCAGGTTCCATCTAGAAGGAGCCTTGCTAAAATGCTCTATGTTCCCAGTTGGGACACATAAAGGGATACCTGTAATAGTCGGTATGAGCAAAATGTAGACTTAACCTTCGAAAAACTACATTGCTGCAAAACTGCATTGCTGCTGCAGAACTACAAAGTTCCTGAATGTATTGAGGTGATGATCCCCTTTACCCTAGACGCCTGCCAGAAAATAGAATGAATGTCTTTAGAAGAGAATATCCAGGGCCACTACAATTTTTCATGTCTAATGGCTGGGATTCAGTAAAAAGTTGTCAGACTTATCAAGAACAGAAATACGAGAAAAGCAGACAATAGAAACAGTACTACAGGTGAGTGAAATCAGAAATACACTTTAAAATAGAGAATAAAATACAGAATTTCATCACACAATTGAAATATTTAAAAAATAAATTCTACATCTGAAAAAAATAATAGTTAAAACTAAGAATATAGCAGAGAGATTTAAGAACAGATTGGATAGAGGATGAGTAAACTGGAACACCAGTGAGTACAAAATGTCTAGACAGAAGCAAAATCTAGACTGAAGCGGAAAGCAGAACAACATATGTGCATATACAGTCCCAGTGGAAGATGGAGAATGGAGGAAAAAGACAATTTGAAGATATAATAACTGCAAATTTTCTAAACTGATGAAAGACATCATGTCATAGGTTCAAGAGGAATCTTAAACTCTACACAGGAAAAACACAAAGAAAACCATGCCAAGGAACATTAGAGTAAAAGTGGCAAAAACTGAAGATAAAGAGAACATTCTGGGCAGCATGGTGAGACCACATCTCTAAAATAATAAAAATTTTAAATAGACAAATAAAAAAGATACATCATCTTCCAAGAAGCTGCAACAAGACTGACACCTGACTTCATTTTTTAAGATGATGGAAACCAGAAGACAATGGAACTACATCTTTGAATGCTAAAAGAAAATAATTGGCAACTTAGAATTCAATACCCAAGGAAAATGTTCTTCAATAATGAAGCCCTCCTCACCCCCTGCCAACAAAAAGACTTTTCCAGGCAAACAAAAGCTGAGATAATTGAACAACTGTAGGCCTACACTAAAAGAAATATTTTTTTAAATATAAAAAGCAACAAAAGGGTAAATAGATGGATACATGTAAATAAACATTGTCTAAACTAAAAATAATACTAATGATCTTTGGGATTTAAAATATGAAGTCAAAATGCATGATAGTAGCAATAAAAATGTAGGAATGGAATAAATTGAATTAAAGTAGTCTAAAGTTGAAGATTTTCTGGGATTTGTTACAATTATATTAGACTAATAAGAATGATTGTTGTAGAGTTCAGGATAACAAGTAAAAGGATAAAAGACAGTATAATTAACAGGCTAATAGAAAATAAAAGAGCAATCAAATATAATTACTGTTTTAAAAGGCAGGAAAGGAGGAAAAAGTTTAAAAAAAAAGAAAGGTAGAAACAGAAGTGGAAAACAGAAAATATAAGAGTATATTTAAATCCCAATATATCAGTAATTAATTTAAATGCAAATTAACTAATACTCCAATTAAAAAGCAGACCTTATTAGAACAAAGAAGCAAACACTCTACAGTAGAGCATACTTTAAAAATAACAATCTTGAAAAATTGAAAATAAAATGATGGAAAAATATATATCATGCAAATACTAGCCAAAATGAAAGCTGGCGTGACTATACTAACATCGGACAAAGTAGACCCTTGGGCAAGAAGCGTTAAAAAAGGAATATCATAATGTTAAAATAGTTGATCTGCTCAGAAGATGCAACAATCCTAAATTTATATGCACCTAGTAACATAGCATTAATATACGTTAAGAAAAAATGGCAAGACTAACAGGAGAAATCAGTCCATAATCATAATTTGAGAGTTGCACACCTCTCTTCATAGCTGACAAAACAATTAGTACAAAACCAAAACATCATTAGAGATATAGAAAACTTCCCTATCATGATTAACAATCTTGATTTAATTGATATCTATAGAACACTACACCGAATAACTGGAGAAAACATCTTTTAAAGGGCACACAAGACATTTACCAAAATATACCATATGCTAAGCCAAAAGGTAACTGAACAATCTTCAAAGGACTAGGAATAATTCCATTATTTTTCTAACCACAGTAAAATAAAGCTAGAAATCAATACAAAAAGACATCTGCAAGGACTTCAGTTTTCAGTTCTGTATGAGAGGAGATTGGAAGTCACCAGTCCATTCTAACAAGCAAAAGCTGAACAAACTGAAAAATCATCAATTCCTAGATTTGTAAAAGAAGTAAGAGCACAGGGTAAACTGCTGCCTCTCAAATTGGAAGGACAGATAGATAAAGAGAGTCACAACATACTGGAAGCAGAAACCTCTATGGGAACCAGTGCTGCAGTAGGAAAACATGAAATGTAGTTCAGAAATTGCTGAAGGCTAGGATTGGACAAATCTAAGAGTTAAAAGTTCCAGGAGAACCCAGCCATGGAGGAGTGGGGGAGGGGCATGATTTTGTGAGCTTTAACTCTAGGAGGTTGGCCAGATTCTCACAGTAAATATCAGAAAAAAAAAATTCTTCTGAGTCTCAGCAGCGGGAGGGGTAAAGGAACCATTCCTCTGTATTCCTTAACAAGGTCTGCCCCAGGAGAAACTAGTTAACCAGACCCTAACCTAATCCCTAACCTGCTGTGATTTTATCAAAGCCTAACTGACCTGGAGGAGGGGAAATAACCCAATTATAGTCAGCTATAGTACTTCATGTGGAAGAAATATTGTGAATAACTTTTTGCCCACAAATTTGGTAACATAGATTAAATGGATGAATTGCGTGAAAAACACAGTCTGACAAAACTCACACAAGAAGTGGTCATTCTGAAAAAGCATATAGATGTTATAGAAATTGAATCAATAATAATAACCTCCTAAAACAGAAAGCCCCAAGTACAGATGGGTTCACTGGTGAATTCTACCAAATATTTAAGGAGAAAATTACAGGAATTATCTACAAAATCTTTCAAAACACAGAAGTAGAAGGATACTTCCTAACTTGTTTTATGAGGCCAGCATTACCCTAATATCAAGTCTTGCCAAATATATCACAAGAAAACTACAGATAAATATTGCTCATAAACATAGATGCAAACATCCTCAACAAAATATTAGCAAATCAAATCCAACAATGTATAAAAGAACTGTATACCATAACGAAGTGGGATTCATCCCAGGTATGTAAGGTTGGATTAACATTTGAAAATAAATCAGTGTAATCCATTATATCGATGGGCTAAGAAAGAAAAATTACATAAACATATCAACAGATACAGGAAAAGTATTCAACAAAATCCAACACTATTCATGATAAAAAACACCCTCAACAGAGTAGGAAAAGTTTATCAATTTGATAAAGAACATCTACAAAAAACCTACAGCTAACATCATACTTAATGGTGAGAAACTACAAGCTTTCCTACTAAGATCAAGATCAAGAACAAACTTTCCTACTAAGATCAAAACCACTCCTTTTCAACATATTATTGGAAGTCCTAGCTAATGCAATAAGACAAAAAAGGAAATAAAAGGCATACTAATTGAAAGGGAAGAAGGAAAACTGTCTTTTTTTCTTTTGTAGAAGACGTGATTTTCTATAGAAAATCCAAAAGAACTCACAAAATATTCCTGGGACTAATAAGTGATTATAGCAAAGTTGTAGGATACAAGGTTAATATACAAAAATTATTCACTTTCCTATATACCAGCAATGAACAAGTGGAATTTGCAATTAAAAGCAAAATGGGGGTCATTTATATAAGCATCTCCAGAATGAAATGCTTAGGTATAAATCTAACAAAATATATCATCAAGATCTACATGAGAAAAACGATGAAACTCTGACAAAAAAAGCCAAAGAATAACTAAATAAATGAAGAGTTATTTCATATTCATGGATAGGAAGACTATAATGTCAAGATATCAGTTCTTCCTAACTTGATCTATAGATTCAATGCAATCCCAATATAAACCCCAGTAAATTTTTCTATGGATGTTGATAAACTGATTCTAAAGTTTACATGAAGAGGCAATATACCCAGAATAGACAACACAATATCAAAGAAGAACAAAGTCAGACTTGGTTCACTATCAGACTTCAAGACTTACTATAAAGCTATAGTAATCAAGGCAGTGTGGTATTGGTGAATGACTAGGTAAACAGATCAAAGCAACAAAATAGAAAGCACAGAAACAGACCCACATAAATATAGTCAGATATGTTAAAAAAAAAAAAAAAAAAAAGATAGACCTCTGACAAGCAAAGGCAAAACAATGGAACAAAGATGTTTTTTTCAACAAATGGTGCTGGAACAACTGTACAATCACATGAACAAAAGAAAATAATCTAGACATAAACTTACAGCTTTCAAAAAAATAAAAACAAACCTACAAATGGATCACAGAAATAAATGTAAAATACAAGACTATAAAGTTCATAGAAGACAACATCAGAGAAAATCTAGATAACCTTGGAATTAGCAATGACTTCTTTCTAGATATGAACCCAAAGGCACAATCCATGAAAGAAAATATTTATAAACCGGACTTCATTAAAATTAAAAATTTCTGCTCTGCAAAAGACACTCAAAAGAATACAAAGATAAGCCACAGATTGGGAGAAAATATTTGCAAAAGACACATCTGATAAGGGACTGTTATCCAAAATATACAAAAAGCTCTTAAAAGTGCACAATAAAAAGCCAAACAATCCAATTAAAAAATGGAGCAAAGATCTTAACAGATACCTCACCGAAGAAGATATCATGACATCAAATAAGCATATAAAAAGACGATCCATATCATATATCCTCAGGGAAATGCAAATTAAAACAATAATGAGATACCACTATACACCTATTAGAATGGCCAAAATCCAGGACACTGCTAAACACCAAATGCTGGTGAAAATATGGAACAACAGGAATTCTCACTTATTGTTGGTGAAAATGCAAAATGGTATAGTCACTTTGGAAGACAAATAGTTTGGTGGTTTCTTACAAAACTAAACATACTCTCACCATATGATCCAGGAATTATACTCCCTGATATTTTCCCAAAGGAATTGAAAACTTATATTCACACAAAAATCTGCACATGAATGTTTTTAGCAACTACAGTCATAATTGCTAAAACTTGGAAGCAATCAAGATATCCTTCAGTAGGTGAATGGATAAATGAATGTGGTAAATCCAGACAATGAAATATTATTCAGCACATTAAGAAGAAATGAGCCATTAAGCCATGAAAAATTATGGAGGAAACTTAAATGCATATTACTAAGTAAAAGAAGCCAGTCTAATAAAGGTTACATACTACATGATTCCAACTACATGACAACCTGGAAAAGGCACAATGAGGGGGACAATAAAAAGATCAGTTACCGCCAGGGGTTAGGGGGAAGGAGGGAATGAAGAGGTGGAGTACAGAGGATTTTAGGGCATCAAAAATACTACGTATGATACTGTAATGACGGATACTTGTCATTAGACATTTGTCCAAATCCATAGAATATACAAAACCAAGAGTGAGCCCTCATGCAAATTACCAATTTTGGGTGATAATGATATGTCAGTGTAGGTTTATCACACGTAACATACCACTCTGGGGAGAATATGAATAACGAGGGAGGCTATGCAGGTAGAGGGGGCAAGAAGTATATAGGATATCTCTGTATATTCCTCTTAATTTTGCGGTAAAATTAAAATTGCCGTAAAAATACGAAGTCCTTTTAAAAAAAAGATACCTAGCAAATCCAAAAATGGAAAAGAGTACCCTACTAAATTACTGATGTTTCAAGAGGAAATTAAAATGGAAGTTAGAAAATATTTTGAGTTGAATGTTAAAAAGAAAAACATATCAAGATCTGTGGGGTAAAGCTAAAAATATGTCTCAAGGAAAATGTATTGCTTTAAATGCATACATTAAAAAATAAATACTGAAAAAGAATAATTATGGATCTAGGTATGCGTCTTAAGAAGTTAAAGAATAACAAACTACTATGCTGCTGCTGCTGCTGCTGCTGCTGCTGCTGCTGCTGCTGCTACAGCTAACAGACAAAAATCAGAGACATAGAATATAAATGTAGGCCAGGTGTGGTGGCTCACGCCTGTAATCCTAGCACTTTGGGAGGCCGAGGCGGGCGGATCACGAGGTCAGGAGATCGAGACCATCCTGGCTAACACGATGAAACCCCGTCTCTACTAAAATTACAAAAAAAAAAATTAGCCAGGCGTGGTGGCGGGCACCTGTAGTCCCAGCTACTTGTGAGGCTGAGGCAGGAGAATGGCGTGAACCCGGGAGGTGGAACTTGCAGTGAGCGGAGATCGCACCACTGCACTCCAGCCTGGGCGACAGAGCAAGACTACGTCTTAAAAAAAAAAAAAAAAAAGAATATAAATGTAAAGTGGAATCAACAAAGGCAAGAAATGCTTCTTTGAACAGACTAGTAAAAATTATAAACCTCCATCAATAATGTGAAGAAAAAAGAAACAAGGCACAAATAACCAACAGTAGGAATGAAAAAGGGCATATAACTGCAGATCCTACAGATATTAAAAATATAATGACAGAATATTATGAATGACTTTATGCCAACAGATTTGGAAATTTAGATGAAACAGACAAATTTCTAGAAAACACAATTTACCAAAACTGATATAAGAATAAACAGAAGATCTGACTCTTCACTTATGTATTAAAGAAATCAAGTTCATAATTAATAAACTTCTCATAAAGAAATTTCCTGGTCCATATAATTTCACTGGTGAATCTTTATAAATCTGAAGAAAGAAGTAAAGCCAATCTTACATAAATTGTTCCTCAGAAATAAAATTAAGGAATACTTCCAATTTATTTTTATTAGACTTGTATAACTTTGATTCTAAAACCTGAAAAGGCTATTTTATGCAAGGAAAATTTGGCAAGGGACATGAAATGGTACTTCAGAAATAAGGTATCAAAATGGCCAATTAACATATGAAAGGTTGCTCAACATCATGTTTTAGGGAAATAGAAAATAAACTTACAATGAGATACCATACACATTCACTAAGATGGCTAAAAATAAAATACCAATATACCATGTGTTTTAGGGATGTGGAAGAACTTGAGTTATCTTTGCTCTTGGTATAAACTGATTAAAATCACTTGGAAAAACTATTATTAGCTACATATATAGACTCTAAGACATACATAGACTCTATGACCAGCAATTGCAATCCTAGGTATATATCCAACAGAAATAAGTACACTAAAAGATATATACAAGACTGTTCACAGCAGCACTATTTGTAAAAAAAAAAAAAAAAAAAAAAGACAAAACAACAAAACAAGTCAACTGTAAACAACCCAAATGTCCATAGAGATCAATATAACAAAGTATGTCATAGTCACATAATATAATACTTTACAGCAATGAGAAAGAATAAACTGCTTCATACCACAGTTTGGATGACTCTCATCAATATAATATTTAATGAAAGAAGCTAGACATAAAAGAGTAGATACTATATAATCCCACTCATATAAAGTACAAAACTGGCCAACTAATCAATCTGATATATATATATACACACACACACACTCTTTCCGTGCCACCAAAATGGTACACATGAATGTCCTGGATGATGCTCCTAAGAGCATCAACAATGCCAAAGAGAGGCAAATGCCAGGTTCTTATTAGGCTGTGCTCCAAAGTCATCGTCCAGTTTCTAACTGTGTTGATGAAGCATGGTTACATTGGTGAATTTAAAATCACTGAAAATCACAGAGCTGGGAAAATTACTGTGAACCTCACAAGCAGGCTAAACAAGTATGGAGTTATCAGCCCCAGATTTGCTGTGCAACTCCAAGATCTGGAAAAATGGCAGAATAATAATCCTGCCAGTTTTGTTTCATTGTATTGACAACCTCAGCTGGTATCATGGACCATAAAGAAGCAAGATGAAAACACACAGGAGGGGAAATCCTGCGATTCTTTTTCTAGAGACGCAATACATGTTTACAAATAAAATGGCTCATGGGCCAAAAAAAAAAAAAAAAAAAAAAGAAATAACACATATTAATTACTTTTGGCTGTGAGGCATTGGAACTGGAAGAAGGAACAAGGGGCCTTGAGGGATGTCAGTAACATTCTGTATTTTGATCACAGTTTCATGAGTGTATTCACTTTGTGAAAATACATGAAGCCATATAATTATGATTTATAGATCTTTCTATTCTACAATAAAATGTTTACTTGAAAATGTCAATAAATAGAATATTTACTTTCCCTCTTTAAATATGTACTGCTTGAGATACTCCAAGTGAATACAGAGTAAGTCATGAGTAGCAGCCAGTGGATCAGAAAGTTGTCCTCATGATCCAGTCACTTGGTTGGTATTCCGCTCAGCTGACAACAGCTGGGTGCTGTAAGTGTGTGTCTGTGTGTGTGTATTTTAACTTATAAAATTTGAAAACGTTCTCATTTTTACTCATTGTGATGGTTAATTTTATGTATCAACTTTACTGAGCCACAGAATGCCCAGATATTTTGTCAAACATTATTCTGGGTGTCTCTGTGAGGGTATTTCTAGATGAGATTAACAGAATTGGTAGACTGAGTAAAGAAGATTGCCAGCCAGGTGCAGTGGCTCATGCCTGTGGTCTCTGAGGCTGAGTGGGTAGGGCCCAGAAGATTGAGGCTGCAGTGAGCTATGATCACACCACTGCACTTCAGCCTGGGTGACAAAGTGAGACCTCATCTCTAAAGAAAAGGTAGATTGTGCTCTCTAATGTGGATGGGCCTCACCTAATCAGTTGAAGGCCTGAAGAAAACAAAAAGGTTGACTTTTCTGTGAGAAATTCCTTCTGCTTGACTACCTTTGAGCTGAGACATCAGTTTTTATTTGCCTTTGGACTCGAACCAAACCATTCACTTTTCCTGGGTCTCAAGCCTGTTGGCATTTGGACTAGAACTATACCATTGGCTGTCCTGGTTCTCAGGCCTTTGAACTTGAACTGTAATTACATCAGTGGCTCTGCTGGGTCTCCAGCCTGTCAACTGCCCCATCTTGGAACTTGTCAGCCTCCATTATCATGTGAGCCAATTCCTTATTAATCTATATGTGCGTGTGTATACAAATTTACATAGATATATATTACACATCTTATACAGACTCTTGGTTCTCTTCCTCCAGAGAACCATGACTAATACACTCACATATTGCCTACATTTTGTCCATAATAGATGATCTGTTAAAGGCAGAAAACATAAAGAACAGTAAAACATAAAAATAAATGAAGACCATAAGAATAATTACAATTTTTCTAATAAGTCTCAAAGATGATCTTCAACAAAATTTGTAATTACATTTACTAATCAGAATCCTTATAATATATATAAAAATATACTTAGTCTTTTAAAAATTGATACTTAACATAAAATATTTGTATTCATATGATTTTTTATTTACTGGGATTTAACATTATTCATATTGAGACTATCATTTTTAGAGAAATACTTGTACTTACTAGCACGAAATACTTTTATTTTGAAACCAAACTAGAAAACTATAAAAGCTTTTAATATTCACAGTTAAAAACTTCAGACAACAGGTTATATAAGTTGATTGATTTGGATCTGTATATGTATATATATTTGATTTCCAAACAATTCAATAAAACATTACAGTTAGAATATCTAAAAATTATGTTTTCTCTTATATTAGTTTAAAAATCTATTTTAAATACATTTAAAGATGAAATGTATTTAATTGAAATGTATGAATTATATTGAAATCAAATATGTAATCTTTAATAATATGCAAAATCTGAATTTTTCTTTAGTTTGCTTTTTTATCATGTATCATTAAAGAATAACATTTTTTAAGTTCCAAAGAGGCTAATGAGATTATGATTACTGTAAATTCCATAGCTCATAAATGTTTGAAAATGTTAATTTAGTATAATCTCTATCCCCGGGTTTTATAGACAAAGAAACTGAGGCTAGAGCAGTTAGACAATTTGACCAAGGATATATTTTTAGCTTGTGGCAGAGTCAGGGTAAATGTGCAAGTTTCTTGACTATTGATCCAGTGTTCTCTGCAGCAGCACAAGATATCCATCTCTTCTGCATAAAAGATAATAAATGATCCAATGGGTCATTTTCTTAGCTCCACAACTAATTTTTCACATGCACTAGAGAACCCGGTCAACTATAGCTATTAAAAGGTTGCCATGTCTGACTGAGAAATTCACGAATATAAGGGATCTTTACATTCTCCTCCACCTTCAATAAACTTGGCTTTCATCAGTTAATGTCTGAAAATACCTTTGGATAATTTTCAGCAGAAAAACAATACATCAGGAATCTCAGTGGCTGAGAAGGGAGAGCTTTTCCAACTTTCATAAACAAAACTTCAGTGACAGTCTCTTTTGGGTTTTGGATGTAATTTTCCTAACTGATGTCTTCACTGTGGTGTGCCTTGGTTGTTTTCCACTCATTAGCTAATTTTGAGGGAAACCATGTTTATGTTGATGCCACATCAGTGTGAAAAACTGATCAAATAAAGTAGAATTCTGCAGTCTCTCACTGAGAAAAGCCGGAATCAAGTCACAATTCACATGTGAATGAGGTAAAGACAAGGTACATCTACAAGAACACTATTGTCCTGCTTCTGGTTTAAATGATTAGTAGCTAATAACACAGCCTCAAGAAATTTCCCACTGAAATATTCATAAAAATTTAAAGAAAAAGTTAAAACGCATAACAATGCAAAACTCTAAAATGGATGGTTAACCTTTTGCCAGAATTGAAAAGGATTTTCACACTAACAAGAATGGAACAGATTTGAGAATCACAATCAAAGGTTAATACAGAACAGACTCACCAGTTTTCTCCATTCCTACCCCTGGCTCAGTAACCAGGCTCTATAATAGTGTTTTCTAACCTTGGGCAATTTTCTGAAAATACAGATTCCTTGGCTCAATTTCTAGAGATCCTGATTCCATGGGTATCCAATGGTGGCGATAGTGGTGGCAGGAGGATTCAGAAGTGTGTGTGTGTGTGTGTGTGTGTGTGTGTGTGTGTGTGTATACCTTATAAACCCCATTAAGTGAATCTGAAGATCTACCAGGTTTGATAACTACTGGTCTACATCAATCCATAAAATTGAATAGTTGTCCCTCTGTTGCATAGTTCCTGCTTTCTTAAAATATAATTTTTTGTTCTGAAACAGGCTCACAGGAAGTTGCAGAAATAGCACAGAGTTTCTGTACATCCTTCAGGCAGGTTTCCCTGATGATAATATCTCATATAATGACAGGACATTGTCAAAAACTAGTTAACTGATGGTTGATACAGTACTAGGAATTCAGATACAGACCTTGTTTGATTTCACCAGTTTTTACATGCACCTCTGTGTGTGTGTGTGTTGCATATGATTCTATAAAAATTTATCACATGTGTTGATCCATGTAACCATCACAACAATCAGAATGCAGAACTGTTTCATCACCATAAAGAAACTCCTTTGTTTTACTTACTACAAGTCACAGCTTCTTCCTTCTGCACCTCTAACCTCTGGCAACCACTGATGTGTTCTCCATCATTACAGTTTTGTCACTTACAGAATGTTATATAAATGGAATCATATAATATAAAACCTTTTGAAATTCTCTTTTTTTCCCCACTCAGCACAATGCTCTTGAGAGCCATCCAAGTTTTTAATCAATAGCTTAATACTTTTTATTGCTGAGTAGTACTCTATTGTATAGATGGGCCACAGTTTGTTTATCCTTTCATGCACGGAAGTACGTTTGGATTGTTTCCAGTATTTGGCCATTATGAATAAAGCTGCTTTGAACATTCATGGACAAGTTTTAGTGCAAACATGTTTTCATTTCTCTAGGAAAAATGCCAGAAGTGGAATTGCTGATTTGCATGGCTTGTAAACATATTTCATTTCATAAGAAACTGCCAATCTATTTTCCACAGTGATAGTACCATGTTATGCTCCCACCAGCATTGTATAAATGAGAGACTTGTTTGCTCTGCATCCTCACCAGCAGTTGGCTTATTAGTTGCTCTTTGTTGAGGCACATAGATTTGGATATCCTAAATGAGTCCCAGGGACTCATTTCAGTCCCTACCTAGTGCTTATGTTTTTATAATATAGTAGAAGAATAAACTATAGAATATAGCAGAAGAATGGAGATACAATATGGGCACAGATTGGAGGACCTAAGGAAGAAGATATGTTGGGGTAATAGCTTTTCCATTTATCCTACTGGTTAATATCAGAGAAAGGGACAATGAGGGTAGGCTTATGATAAACAGTAAACCATTAATGTTTCATTAGATGAATAATTGTTAAAAATGAGATAATTCCTAAGTAGATAGGAATTGCATATATCAATGTGCTCTTCAGCTATGGATCTGAGATGGGCCATCCACACTCAAAAATAGGGCTAATAGGTATCTGATTTTTAAAAGTGAAAGTCTGGTATTAGAGCTTTTGGCCTAGAAATAAACACATGCTATGGTGTGACTTATGGGCCAACATTAGAGGCTTGTAATAAATAATACAGTCCTAACTCCTTACTTGGATATAAGAGCATTAACTTTCTTTTCTGATATTTCTGGGGATACTATACGGCAAACAAACCCAAATAAACAAGACCATAGTGAACCATACATCTGTTGAAATACACAATGCATTTGAATATTTACTTTTATGATGAGTAATCAGGAAAAAAAAAGCTATGGAAAAAGGCTCTAGGATTACAGTAAGAGACCATCATCTTTCAAGTTCCAGAGGAAAAGAATATTTCTAGAAAGACTTAAGACGGACACCAGAGGAAATTAAAAAGTAAAAACTGTGTTGCCTTTTCAATAGGATGTAAGGAAGAAGTTCACAATAAAAGTAGTCATGATAAGGGAGACAAGTGGAAACAGTGAAAAAAAAAAAGTAATAGTAGAATTTCAGTAAACATTCAAGTTAGTAATAATCATAACTTCAGTAACTTGAACAACAGATATAAAGTACAAATCTGAATGGCTTTCATAAGAATTCTGAGATTAAAAAACACAAAGATGAACAGAAGGAAAAGATGGTTTGTATGGGGAGGCCTAAGAATTTAATAAATAATTATGGATGGTTTACCCTCCAAAGTTAATATTTATTATAATCATTCTACTCTCCTGTCCTCAAATTGATTTTTTACAACAGAAGCAGACCACCAAGAATCTGATACAATTGATAAGCTCTAAAATTTTGACCAATGAAGCTCTAATTTCAAGGCATTCAGAATTAGGAAATGCCCAGGTAATTTTTGTTTTCCTATTTGTAGGGACAGGGTCTCATTATGGGTTGCCCAGGCTATGTTTTATTTTTCTTTTAACATTTCAGAGTCATTTTTTGATATTAAAGTCTTTGCTTTTTTATTTTAAGCCAGTCTGAGCCTCTTAGTAGGGATATAATCTATTTACATTTATTATCATAATGAGGATTCTTGGTCTTGTTTTCTATGGTTTTATGCTTTGTAGTGTCCTTTGCTTTCTTTCATTTGCTACATAGATATTTTCTTTGATTTTGTCTTTGCTAGTAGTGTAGAATATATATAAATAATCTCAATTCAGTTTTTTAAATATGAGCAATTAGTTTCAAGAATAAAAGACAATCTATTCCACACTTTTTCTCATTTCCCAATCTGATTGAGATAATTAGGGATTTCAGACATTGTTCCTTATTTTTAAGTACTTAAAAATATTTACATAAAGTATATTAAATGTTTTTATACATTAAAAATATGTCTCTCAAAAATTACTCTGGCTAGGTGGGGTGGCTCATGCCCGTAATCCCAGCACTTTGAGAGGCTGAGGCCAGTGGATCACATGGTCAGGAGATCGAGACCATCCTGGCCAGGATGTTGAATTCCCGTCTCTACTAAAAATACAAAAATTAGCTGGGCATGATGGCATGCACCTGAAATCCCAGCTACTCGCGAGGCTGAGGCAGGAGAGTCGCTTGAACCTGGGAGGTGGAGGTTTCCGTGAGCCGAGATCGCGCCACTGCACTCCAGCCCGGCGACAGAGCAAGACTACATCTCACAAAAAAAAAAAAAAAAAAAAAAAAAAAAAAAAAGTTGAGGGGGCGCCCAAGATGGCCGAATAGAAACAGCTGCAGCCTCCAGCTCCCAGCATGACAGACACAAAAGACGGGTGATTTCTGCATTTCCAAATGAGGTGCAGACTGACACCTCACACCTCACATGGCCAGGTACACCTCAGACGAAGCTTCCAGAGAAACGATCAGACAGTAACACTTGCTGTTCAGCAATATTCTCTCTTCTGCAGCCTCCGCTGCTGATACCCAGACAAACAGGGTCTGGAGTGTACCTCAAGCAAACTCCAACAGACCTGCAGCTGAGGGTCCTGACTGTTAGAAAGAAAACTAACAAACAGAAAGGACATCCACACCAAAACCCCACTGTACATCACCATCCTCAAAGACCAAAGGTAGATAAAACCACAAAGATGGGGAAAAAGCAGTGCAGAAAAGCTGGAAATTCAAAAAATTAGAGCGCCTCTCCCCCTCCAAAGGAATGCAGTTCCTCACCAGCAATGGAACAAAGCTGGATGGAGAATGACTTTGATGAGTTGAGAGAAGAAGGCTTCAGTCGATCAAACTTCTCAGAGCTAAAGGAGGAACTACGAACACAGCACAAAGAAACTAAAAACCTTGAGAAAAGATTTGACAAATGGATAACTAGAATAATCAATGCAGAGAAGTCCATAAACGACCTGATAGAGATGAAAACCATGACACGAGAATTACGTGACAAATGCATAAGCTTCAGTAACAGACTCGATCAACTGGAAGAAAGAATATCAGTGATTGAAGATCAAATGAATGAAATGAAGTGAGAAGAGAAGTTTAGTGAACAAAGAGTGAAAAGAAATGAACAAAGCCTCCAAGAAATATGGGATTATGTGAAAAGACCAAATCTATGTCTGATTGGTGTACCTGAAAGTGATGGGGAGAATGGAACCAAGTTGGAAAACACTCTGCAGGATATCATCCAGGAGAACTTCCCCAACCTAGCAAGGCAGGCCAACATTCAAATTCAGGAAATATAGAGAACGCCACAAAGACACTCCTCGAGAAGAGCAACTCCAAGACATATAATTGTCAGATTCACCAAAGTTGAAATGAGGGAAAAAATGTTAAGGGCAGCCACAGAGAAAGGCTGGGTTACCCACAAAGGGAATCCCAACAGACTGATAGCAGATCTCTCTGCAGAAACTTTACAAGTCAGAAGAGAGTGGGGGCCGATATTCGACATTCTTAAAGAAAAGAATTTTCAACCCAAAATTTCATATCCAGTCAAACTAAGCTTCATAAGTGAAGGAGAAATAAAATCCTTTACAGACAAGCAAATGCTGAGAGATTTTGTCACCACCAGGCCTGCCCTACAAGAGATCCTGAAGGAAGCACTAAACATGGAAAGGAACAACTGGTATCAGCCATTGCAAAAACATGCCAAAATGTAAAGACCATCAAGGCTAGGAAGAAACTGCATCAACTAACGAGCAAAATAACCAGTTAATATAATGGCAGGATCAAGTTCACACATAACAATATTAACCTTAAATGTAAATGGACTAAATGCTCCAATTAAAAGACACAGAATGGCAAATTGGATAAAGAGTGAAGACCCGTCAGTCTGCTGTATTCAGGAGACCCATCTCACATGCAGAGACATACATAGGCTCAACATAAAGGGATGGAGGAAGATCTACCAAGCAAATGGAGAACAAAAAAAAGCAGGGGTTGCAATACTAGTCTCTGATAAAACAGACTTTAAACCATCAAAGATCAAAAGAGACAAAGAAGGCCATTACATAATGGTAAAGGGATCAATTCAACAGGAAGAGCTAACTATCCTAAATATATATGCACCCAATACAGGAGCACCCAGATTCATAAAGCAAGTCCTTAGAGACTTACAAAGAGACTTAGACTCCCATACAATAATAATGGGAGACTTCAACACCCCACTGTCAACATTAGACAGATCAACGAGACAGAAAGTTAACAAGGCTATCCAGGAATTGAACTCATCTCTGCAGCAAGCAGATCTAATAGACATCTACAGAACTCTCCACCCCAAATCAACAGAATATACATTCTTCTCAGCACCACATTGCACTTATTCCAAAATTGACCATATAGTTGGAAGTAAAGCACTCCTCAGCAAATTCAAAAGAATGGAAATTACAACAAACTGTCTCTCAGACCACAGTGCAATCAAACTAGAACTCAAGACGAAAACTCAATCAAAACCACTTAACTACATGGAAACTGAACAACCTGCTCCTGAATGACTACTGGGTACATAACGAAATGAAGGTAGAAATAAAGATGTTCTCTGAAACCAATGAGAACAAAGATACAACATACCAGAATCTCTAGGACACATTTAAAGCAGTGTGTAGAGGGAAATTTATAGCACTAAATGCCCACAAGAGAAAGCAGGAAAGATCTAAAATGGACAACCTAACTTCACAATTAAAACAACTAGAGAAGCAAGAGCAAACACATTCAAAAGCTAGCAGAAGAGAAGACATAACTAAGATCAAAGCAGAACTGAAGGAGATAGAGACACAAAAAACCCTCCAAAAAATCAATGAATCCTGGAGCAGGTTTTTTGAAAAGATCAACAAAATTGATAGACCACTAACAAGACAAATAAAGAAGGAAAGAGAGAAGAATCAAATAGACACAATAAAAAATGATAAAGGGGATATCACCACCGACCCCACAGAAGTACAAACTACCATCAGAGAATCCTATAAACACCTCTAAGCAAATAAACTAGAAAAGCTAGAAGAAATGGATAATTTCCTGGACACTTACACTCTCCGAAGACTAAACCAGAAAGAAGTTGAATCCCTGAATAGACCAATAGCAGACTCTGAAATTGAGGCAATAATTAATAGCCTACCAACCAAAAAAAAAGTCCAGGACCAGCAGGATTCACAGCCAAATTCTACCAGAGGTACAAGGAGGAGCTGGTACCATTCCTTCTGAAACCATTCCAATCAAGAAAAAAAGAGGGAATCCTCCCTAACTCATTTTATGAGGCCAGCATCATCCTGATACCAAAGCCTGGCAGAGATACAACAAAAAAAGAGAATTTTAGACAAATATCCCTGATGAACATTGATGCAAAAATCCTCAATAAAATACTGGCAAACCGAATCCAGCAGCACATCAAAAAGCTTATCCATCTTGATCAAGTGGGCTTCATCCCTGGGATGCAAGGCTGGTTCAACATATGCAAATCAATAAATGCAATCCAGCATATAAACAGAACGAAAGACAAAAACCACATGATTATCTCAATAGATGCAGAAAAGGCCTTTGACAAAATTCAACAGCCCTTCATGCTAAAAACGCTCAATAAATTCGGTATTGATGGAACGTATCTCAAAATAATAAGAGCTATTTATGACAAACCCACAGCCAATGTAATACTGAATGGGCAAAAACTGGAAGCATTCCCTTTGAAAACTGGCACAAGACAGGGATGCCCTCTCTCACCACTCCTATTCAACATAGTGTTGGAAGTTCTGGCCAGGACAATCAGGCAAGAGAAAGAAATAAAGGGTATTCAATTATGAAAAGAAGAAGTTAAATTGTCCCTGTTTGCAGATGACATGATTGTATATTTAGAAAACCCTATCATCTGAGCCCAAAATCTCCTTAAGCTGATAAGCAACTTCAACAAAGTCTCAGGATACAAAATCAATGAGCAAAAATCACAAGCATTCTTATACACCAATAACAGACAAACAGAGAGCCAAATCATGACTGAACTCCCAGTCACAATTGCTTGAAAGAGAATAAAATACCTAGGAATCCAACTTAAAAGGGACGTGAAGGACCTCTTCAAGGAGAACTACAAACCACTGCTCAATGAAATAAAAGAGGACACAAACAAATGGAAGAACATTCCATGCTAAGGGATAGGAAGAATCAATATCGTGAAAATGCCCATACTGCCCAAGGTAATTTATAGATTCAATGCCATCCTCATTAAGCTACCAATTACTTTCTTCACATAATTGGAAAAAACTACTTTAAAGTTCATATGTAACCAAAAAAGAGCCCGCATAGCCAAGACAATCCTAAGTCAAAAGAACAAAGCTGGACGCATCACGCTACCTGACTTCAAATTATACTACAAGGCTACAGTAACCAAAACAGCATGGTACTGGTACCAAAACAGAGATATAGACCAATGGAACAGAACAGAGGCCTCAGAAACAACACCACACATCTACAACCATCTGATCTTTGACAAACCTGAGAAAAACAAGCAATGGGGAAAGGATTCCCTATTTAATAAATGATGTTGGGAAAACTGGCTAGCCATAAGTAGAAAGCTGAAACTGGATCCCTTCCTTACTCCTTATACAAAAATTAATTCAAGATGGATTAGAGATTTAAATGCTAGACCTAAAACCATAAAAACCCTAGAAGAAAACCTAGGCAATACCATTCAGGACATAGGCATGGGCAAGGACTTCATGTCTAAAGCACCAAAAGCAATGGCAACAAAAGCCAAAATTGACAAATGGGATCTAATCAAACTAAAGAGCCTCTGCACAGCAAAAGAAACTACCATCAGAGTGAACAGGCAACCTACAGAATGGGAGAAAATTTTTACAATCTACTCATCTGACAAAGGGCTAATATCCAGAACCTACAAAAAACTCAATCAAATTTACAAGAAAAAAAAAACAAACAACTCCATCAAAAAGTGGGCAAAGGATATGAACACACACTTCTCAAAAGAAGACATTTATGCAGCCAACAGACACATGAAAAAATGCTCATTATCACTCGCCATCAGAGAAATGCAAATCAAAACCACAATGAGATACCATCTCACACCAGTTAGAATGGCAACCATTTGAAAGTCAGGAAACGACAGGTGCTGGAGAGGATGTGGAGAAATAGGAACACTTTTACACTGTTGGTGGGACTGTAAACTAGTTCAACCATTGTGGAAAACAGTGTGGCGATTCCTCAAGGATCTAGAACTAGAAATACCATTTGACCCAGCCATCCCATTACTGAGTATATGCCCAAAGGATTATAAATCATGCAGCTATAAAGACACATGCACGCATATGTTTATTGCAGCACTATTCACAATAGCAAAGACTTGGAATCAACCCAAATGTCCATCAGTGACAGACTGGATTAAGAAAATGTGGCACATATACACCATGGAATACTACGTAGCCATAAAAAAGGATGAGTTCGTGTCCTTTGTAGGGACATGGATGCAGCTGGAAACCATCATTCTCAGCAAACTATCGCAAGAACAGAAAACCAAACACCGCATATTCTCACTCATAGGTGGAAACTGAACAACGAAATCACTTGGACACAGGAAGGGGAACATCACACACTGGGGTCTATTATGGGGTGGGGGGAGCGGGGAGGAATAGTATTAGGAGATACACCTAATGTAAATGATGAGTTAATGGGTGCAGCACACCAACATGGCACATGTATACATATGTAACAAACTTGCACATTGTGCACATATACCCAAGAACATAAGTATAATAAAAAAAAAATTACTTAGACCCCAAGATGGTTTAAAAATTTTTAATGCTATCTACGAGTACTTCTATACAACTATATCCTTTTCTTTTAATCAATATACATATATTTCTAATGCCTAAAAAATGAACAAGGTGATTATATAATGGAGACTTTTCTCCTTTAAAAGTTTTATAAGAGTTTTCACTTTCTTGCATGTAATTTCACTTTTTTGCATGTAATGCTGTAGAGCAGGGAGTGGTAAACTTTTCCTGTAAAGGGCCAGAGAGTGACTGTTTTAGGCTTTGCATGCCACACTTTCTTTTTCTGTTGCAAGTACTGAAAAGGTAAGTTAAAATTGTTCCTTAAGTTTAATGAGTGTTTATATGAGTAGATGCTGAGCTGTTGTCTATGGTCAAGGAACACCACAGTTAGTGTTTACTAAGACAGCAAGAAGTGGAACAAGGCTTAAAGAACTACTTCCTGATTATCAGGAACTGCATGCTATGTGATTAAAGGTTTACAAGCAGAGAAAAGGTGACTGCTGAGTTCTTAAAGCATCTGTCTACCTAAAGGCTGGCCATTAGACCATTTCACATTTTAAAACCCTTTCTAATATATTTATTTTATAACAGATTATTGTACATAAAATTGAGAAGAGAAAAACAGACTTAAAATATGTATTTTTTTCAGAATATAGAAAAAGAGATTATACGAAAGAGGAGAAAGTTAAACATTTTGTAAGGAGCGTTTCTGATAAGTACTACTTCATAATTTCTCTGTAAAATAAATACAAGGACATCCCCTTAAAGATGAAGAATTCAAGGACTAGAGTGGCTATGGATTTGTCCAAGGATACCCAGCGAGAGTTGTAACAATCCTGAACATGTATGTCTCAATTTTGAATAATATTAAATAATAATATATTAAAATACATTTGTTCCTGAATAAATTAGCATACAATCCTGAAGTGCTGAATATAGGATAATATTTCTTCATTCTGGCAGTTTCTAATATAAAACAGTAAGTTTCTAACGTGATATAGCATGACCTCGCTGAAATAGTACCTTGATATGTCTGGGGAAGAAAAAACATGGGTCTTTTAGACTCTTCCAGAGAAAAAGCCTTCGAGTTGCCAAAAGCCAGACAAATTTCCTTGGCTTTCTAATGACAATGCCACTGTCCTCTTCATAGCACACATTAACAGAGAAGAAAGAAGTTCTAAAGAACTCCATACATATTTAGATAAAGATAATTCATTATTTCTTGAGAGCCTCTAATATGTATAGCATACATTTAGATGGAGAGTAGAGCAGATAGGTGAGGATGTCATAATTCTATGACTATTTTTCTTTCTATTTTGCCTGCTCCTAAAAAGTGTTTCAGGTGTTTCACAATAAAAGGGATGTACACATAATACTTTGAAAATGGAAATAGAGAAGACATGATCATAACTAATTCTCTAGGTATTTAAAGAAGATGACTGTCAAGGAGGAAAGAAGAGTAAAACACATCCCAAGAGACTAAAAATAACTAGGTGTAATAGGATGAAATTAAGCAAAGGAAAATGCAGGATAAACAGAATGGTTTTCTGGTTTTTTCCTCTGTTTCTACTCATGAACTAAATTCCCCAAGGAAGATTAGTTATAGTCATGTGAAAAGAAGACTATTCTTTTGGTGCTATTCTGCAGAGGCTAAATCTGCAGAAGGAAGGAGGACAAGGAACATAATTTTCTAAATGAGATTTTCCACCTTTACATTTGTTCTCTATAATTTGCTGTATTTTGAAAAAGTAAGTAATATGTAAACATATTCTTAAAGGTTAAAAGATTGCAATCAAATAGAAGTGGAAATTCTGCCTTTCTTCCTTCCTAAAACCCTATTCCTTCAAGAAGAAAAGATAATTTAGCTGTTAACAAATATAGATATGTAGATAAATATAAATTTTTCGGCAAAGGTGGGATGGGATTTCACATTGTTTGGTGACTTACTTTTAAAATTTCCTATGTCTTGGGAATTGTTTTTACTTTTATTTGAGGTTAAGGGTTACATGTGAAGGTTTATTGTATAGGTAAACTTGTGTCACAGGATTTTGCAGTAGAGATTATTTTGTCACTCAGGTACTAAGCCCAGAACTCAATAGTTCTGTCTTTGCTGTTTCTCTCCCTCCTCACACTTTCCACCCTCAAGCAGGCCCCAGTGTCTGTTCTTCTCTCTTTGTATCTGTGTATTCCCATCATTTAGCTCCCACTTATAAATGAGAACATGTAGTACATGGTTTTCTGTTCCTGTGTTAGTTTGCTAAAAATGATGGCCTCAGACTCCATGTATGTTCCTGCAAAGAATATGATCTTGCTCTTTTTCATGGCTGTGTAGTATTCCATTCTGTATATGTACCACATTTTCTTTATCCAGTCTATCATTGATGAACATTTAGGTTGATTCAATGTCTTTGCTCCTGTGAATAGTGCTGCAATGAACATACACACATGTGTCTTTATGGATAGAAGAACTTATATTCCTTTGGGTATATACCTAGTAATGGGATTGCAAGGTTCAATGGTATTTCTGTTTTCAGCTCTTTCAGGAATGGCCACACTGCTTTCCACAATAGTTGAACAAATTTACACTCCCACCAAAAGTGTATAAGCATTCCATTTTCTCTGCAACTTTGCAAGCATCTGTTATTTTTCGACCTTTTTTTTTTTTTTTTTTTCTTTGAGAGAGTCTCACTCTAGTGCCAAGGCTGGAGTGCAGCAGTGCGATCTCAGCTCACTGCAACCTCTGCCTCCCAGGTTCATGCCATTCTCCTGCCTCAGCCTCCCGAGTAGCTGGGACTACAGGCATCTGCCACCACGCCCAGCTAATTTTTTTGTATTTTTAGTAGAGACGGGGTTTCACCGTGTTAGCCAGGATGATCTCGATCTCCTGACCTCGTGATCTGCCTGCCTTGGCCTTCCAAAGTGCTGGGATTACAGGCATGAACCACCATGCCTGGCCTTTGACATTTTTAATATTAGCCATTCTGACTGGTGTGTGATGGTATTTCATTGTAGTTTTGATTTGTATTTCTCTAATGATCAGTGATATTGAACTTTATCATGTATGTCTTTTAAAAAGTATCTGTTCATGTCCTTTGCCCACTTTTTAATGTTTGGTTTTTCACTTTTAAATTTGTTTAACTTCCTTACAGATGCTGGATATTAGACCTTTGTCAGATGCTTAGTTTGCAAGTACCTTCTCCCATTCTGTAGGTTGTCTGTTTATACTGTTGACTGTTTCTTTTGCTGTGCAGAAGCTCTTAGGTTTAATGAGATCCCGTTTGTCAATTTTTGCTTTTGCTGTGGTTGCCTTTGGTATCTCCATCATGAAATCTTTGCTCATTCCTATGTCCAAAATGATAATGCCTAGGTTGTTTTCCAGGGTGTTTATAGCTTTGGGTTCTATATTTAAGCCTTCAATCCATCTTCAGTTGATTTTTGTATATGGTGTAAGGAAGGGGTTGAGTTTCAATCTCCTGCATATTGCTAGCTACTTATCCTGCTTATTTATGTCAGCTTTGTCAAAGTTCAGATGCTTGTAGGTAGTGCAGCCTTGTTTCTAGGCTCTCTATTCTGTTCCATTGGTATATGTGCCTGTTTTTGAAACAGTACCATGCTGTTTTGGTTACATTAGTCCTATAGTATAGTCTGAAGTCGGGTAACGTGATGCCTCCAGCTTTCTTCTTTTTGTTTAGAATTGCCTTGGCTATTCAGTCTCTTTTTTGGTTCCATATAAATTTTTAAATAGTTTTTTTTTCTAGTTCCAAAGAATGTCATTGATAGTTTAATAGAAAAAATAGCATTGAATCTGTAAAACTACTTTGAGCAGTATGGCCATTTTAATGATACTGATTCATCCTATCCATAAGCATGGAATGTTTTTCCATTTGTTTGTGTCATCTCTTGTTTCTTTGAGCAGTGTTTTGTAATTCTCCTTGTAGAGAACTTTCACCTCCCTAGTTAGCTGTATTCCTAAGTATTTTATTCTTTTTTGCAGCAATTGTGAATGGGATTACATTCCTGATTTGGCTCTCAGTTGGCTGTTGTTGGTGTATAGGAATGTTAGTGATTTTTGTACATTGATTTTGTATCCCGAAACTTTGCTGAGGTTGTGTATCAGCTGATGCAGCTTTTCGGCCAAGAATGTGGGGTTTTCTAGGTATAGAGTCATGTCATCGGGAAACAAGGATAGTTTCACTTTCTCTCTTCTCATTTAGATGTCCTTTATTTCTGTCTCTTGCCTGACTGCTCTGACCAGGACTTCCAATAACATGTTGAATAGAAGTGGTAACAGAGGGCATCCTTGTTGTGTGCTGGGTTTTGAGTGGAATACTTCTAGGTTTTGCTCATTCAGTGTGATGTTGGATGTGGGTTTGTTATAGATGGCTCTTATTATTATTATTTTATTATACTTTAAGTTCTGGGGTACATGTGCAGAATGTGCAGGATTGTTACATAGCTATACATGTGCCATGGTGGTTTGCTGCACCCACCAACCTGTTACCTACATTAGGTATTTCTCCTAATGCTATCCCTCTTCAAGCCCCCCAACCCCTCAACAGGCCCCAGTGTGTGATGTCCCCCACCCTGTGTCCATGTGTTCTCATTGTTCAACTCCCACTTATGAGTGAGAACATGTGGTATTTGGTTTTCTGTTCTTGTGTTAGTTTGCTGAGAATGATGGTTTCCAGCTTCATCCATGTCCTTGCAAAGGACATGAACTCACCCTTTTTTATGGCTGCATAGTATTCCATGGTGTATATGTGCCACATTTTCTTTATCCAATCATTGATGGGCATACAGGTTGGTTCCAAGTCTTTGCTATTGTGAATAGTGCCGCAATAAACATACATGTACATGTGTCTTTATAGTAGAATGATTTATAATCCTTTGGGTATATACCCAGTAATGGGATTGTTGACATGAACTCATCCATTTTATGGCTGCATAGTATTCCATGGTGTATATGTGCCACATTTTCTTTATCCAGTCTATTATTGATGGGCATATGGGTTGGTTCCAAGTCTTTGCTATTGTGAATAGTGCCACAATAAACATATGTGTACATGTGTCTTTATAGTAGAATGATTTATAATCCTTTGGGTATATACCCAGTAATGGGATGGCTGGGTCAAATGGTATTTCTGGTTCTAGATCCTTGAGAAATTGACACACTGTCTTACACAATGGTTGAACTACCAACCACCAACAGTGTAAAAGCATTCCTATTTCTCCACATCCTCTCCAGCATCTGTTGTTTCTGGACTTTTTAACGATCACCATTCTAACTGTCATGAGATGATATCTCATTGTGGTTTTGATTTGCATTTCTCTAATGACCAGTGATGATGAGCTTTTTTTCATATATTTTTTGGCTGCATAAATGTCTTCTTTTGAGAAGTGTCTGTTCATATCCTTTGCCCACTTTTTGATGGGGTTGTTTTTTTCTTGTAAATTTGTTTCTTTGTAGATTCTGGGTATTAGTCCTTTGTCAGATGGATAGATTACAAAAATTTTCTCCCATTCTGTAGGTTGCCTGCTCACTCTGATGATACCTTCTTTTGCCGTGCAGAGCTCTTTAATTTAATTAGATCCCATTTGTCAATTTTGGCTTTTGTTGCCATTGCTTTGGGTGTTTTGGACATGAAGTCTTTGCCCATGCCTATGTCCTAAATGGTATTACCTAGGTTTTCTTCTAGTGTTTTTATGGTTTTAGGTCTTATGTTGAAGTCTTTGTATAAGGTGTAAGAAAGGGATTCAGTTTCAGCTTTCTGCATATTGCTAGCCAGCTTTCCCAACACCATTTGTTAAATAGGGAATCCTTTCCCCATCGCTTGTTTTTGTCAGGTTTGTCAAAGATCAGATGATTGTAGATGTGTGATATTTCTGAGGCCTCTGTTCTGTTCCATTGGTCTATAAATCTGTTTTGGTACCAGTACCATGCTGTTTTGGTTACTGTAGCCTTGTAGTATAGTTTTAAGTCAGGTAGTGTGATGCCTCGAATTTTATTCTTTTTGCTTAGGATTGTCTTGGCTATGTGGGCTCTTTTTTGGTTACATATGAAATTTAAAGTAGTTTTTTTAATTCTGTGAAGAAAGTCAATGGTAGCTTGATGGGGATAGCATTGAACCTATAAATTACCTTGGGCAGTATGGCCATTTTCATAATATTGATTCTTCCTATCCATGACTATGGAATGCTATTCATTTGTTTGTGTCCTCTATTATTTCCTTGAGCAGTGGTTTGTAGTTCCCCTTGAAGAGGTCCTTTATATCCCTTGTAAGTTGTATTCCTCTTTGTAGCAGTTGTGAATGGGAGTTCATTCATGATTTGGCTCTCTGTTTGTCTGTTATTGTTGTATAGGAATGCTTGTGATTTTTGCACATCGATTTTGTAGCCTGAGACTGCTTACCAGCTTAGGGAGATGTGGGGCTGAGACAATGGGGTCTTCTAAATATACAATCATGTCATCTGCAAACAGAGACAATTTTACTTCCTGTTTTCCTAATTGAATACCCTTTTATTCTTTCTCTTGCCTGATTGCCCTGGCCAGAACTTCCAGTACTATCTTGAATAGGAGTGGTGAGAGACGGCATCCTTGTCTTGTGCCAGTTTTCAAAGGGAATGTTTTTGCCCATTCAGTATGACATTGGCTGTGAGTTTCTTATAAAGAGATCTTATTATTTTGAGATACGTTCCATCAATGCCTACTTTATTGAGAGTTTTTAGCATGAAGGGGTGTTGAATTTTGTCAAAGGCCTTTCTGCATCTATTAAGATAATCAGGTGGTTTTTGTCACTGGTTCTGTTTATGTGATGGATTACATTTATTGATTTGCGTATGTTGAACCAGCCTTGCATCCCAGGAATGAAGCCAAATTGATGATGGTGGATAAGCTTTTGGATGTGCTGCTGGATTTGGTTTGCTGGTATTTTATTGGGGATTTTTGCATTGATGTTCATCAGGGATACTGACCTGAAATTTTCATTTCTTGTTTTGTCTCTGCCAGGTTTTGGTATCAGGATGATGTTGGCCTCGTAAAATGAGTTAAGGAGGATTCTTCCTTTTTCTATTGTTTGGAATAGTTTCAGAAGGAATGGTACTAGCTCCTCTTTGTACCTCTGGTAGAATTTGGCTCTGAATCGGTCTGGTCCTGGCCTTTTTTTGATTGGTAGGCTATTAATTATTGCCTCAATTTCAGAGTCTGCTATTGATCTATTCAGGGATTCAACTTCTTCCTGGTTTAGTCTTGGGAGGCCGTATGTATCCAGCAATGTATCCATTTCTTCTAGATTTTCTAGTTTATTTGCTTAGAGGTGTTTATAGGATTCTCTGATGGTAGTTTGTACTTCTGTGGGATCAGTGGTGATATCCCCTTTATCATTTTTTATTGAGTCTATTTGATTCTTCTCTCTTTTCTTCTTTATTAGTCTTGCTAGTGGTCTATCAATTTTGTTGATCTTTTCAAAAAACCTGCTCCTGGATTCATTGATTTTTTGGAGGGTTTTTTGTGTCTCTATCTCCTTCAGTTCTGCTTTGATCTTAGTTATTTCTTGTCTTCTGCTAGCTTTTGAATGTGTTTGCTCTTGCTTCTCTAGTTGTTTTAATTGTGAAGTTAGGTTGTCCATTTTAGATCTTTCCTGCTTTCTCTTGTGGGCATTTAGTGCTACAAATTTCCCTCTACACACTGCTTAAGCTGTGTCCCATAGATAGTTGTATGTTGTGTCTTTGTTCTCATTGTTTTCAAAGAACTTATTTATTTCTGTCTTAATTTTGTTATTTACCCCGTAGTCATTCAGGAGCAGGTTGTTCAGTTTCCATGTAGTTGTGCAGTTTTGAGTGACTGTTTTAATCCTGAGTTCCAATTTGATTGCACTGTAGTCTGAGAGACTGTTTATGATTTCTGTTCTTTTGCATTTGCTGAGGAGTGTTTATTTCCCATTATGTGGTCAATTTAAGAATAAGTGCAATGTGGTGCTGAGAAGAATGTATATTCTGTTGATTTAGAGTGGAGATTTCTGTAGATGTCTACTAGGTCTGCTTGGTCCAGAGCTGAGTTCAAGTCCTGAATATCCTTGTTAATTTTCTGTCTCGTTGATCTGTCTAATGTTGACAGTGGGGTGTTAAAGTCTCCAACTATTACTGTATGGGAGTCTAAGTCTCTTTGTAGGTCTCTAAGAACTTGCTTTATGAATCTGGGTGCTCCTGTAGTGGGTGCATATATATTTAGGATAGTTAGCTCTTGTTGCATTGATCCCTTTACCATTATGTAATGCTCTTCTTTGTCTCTTTTAATCTTTGTTGGTTTAAAGTCTGTTTTATCAAAGACTAGGATTTCTACCCCTGCTTTTTTTCTTTCTGTTTTTTTTTTGTTTGTTTGTTTGTTTTTTACTTTCCATTTGCTTGGTAAATATTCCTCCATCCCTTTATTTTGAGCGTATGTGTGTCTTTGCACATGAGATGGATCTCCTGAATACAGTACACTGATGGGTCTTGACTCTTTATCCAATTTGCCAGTCTGTGTCTTTTAATTGGGGCATTTAGCCCATTTACATTTAAGGTTAATATTGTTATGTGTGAATTTGATCCTGTCATTATAATGCTAGCTGGTTATTTTGCCTGTTAGTTGATGCAGTTTCTTCATTGCGTTGATGGTTTTTACAAGTCGGTATGTTTTTGCAGTGGCTGATACCAGTTGTTCCTTTCCATGTTTAGTGGTTCCTTCAGGAGCTCTTGTAAGGCAGGCCTGGTGGTGACAAAATCTCTCAGCATTTGCTTGTCTGTAAAGGATTTTATTTCTCCTTCACTTATGAAGCTTAGTTTAGCTGGATATGAAATTCTGGGTTTAAAATTCTTTTATTTAAGAATGTTGAATATTGCCCCCACTCTCTTCTGGCTTGTAGAGTTTCTGCAGAGAGATCTGCTGTCAGTCTGTTGGGATTCCCTTTGTGGGTAACCCGACCTTTCTCTCTGGCTGTACTTAACATTTTTTCCTTCATTTCAACCTTGGTGAATCTGATGATTATGTGTCTTGGGGTTGCTCTTCTCCAGGAGTATCTTTATGGTGTTCTCTGTATTTCCTGAATTTGAATGTTGGCCTGCCTTGCTAGGTTGGGGAAGTTCTCCTGGATAATATCCTGAAGAGTGTTTTCCAACTTGGTTCCATTCTCCCTGTCACTTTCAGGTACACCAATCAAACGCAGATTTGGTCTTTTCACATAGTCCAATATTTTTTGGAGTCTTTGTTCATTTCTTTTCACTCTTTTTTCTCTAATCTTCTCTTCTTGCTTTATTTCATTGAGTTGATCTTCAATCTCCAATATCCTTTCTTCTGCTTGATCAGTTTGGCTATTGATATTTGTGTATGCTTCACAAAATTCTCGTGCTGTGTTTTTCAGCTCCATCAGGTCATTTATATTCTTCTCTAAACTGGTTATTCTAGGTAGCAATTAATCTAGTTTTTTTCAAGGTTCTTAGCTTCCTTGCTTTGGGTTAGAACATGCTCCTTTAGCTCGGAGGAGTTTGTTATTACCCACCCTCTGAAGCCTACTTCTGTCAATTTGTCAAACTCATTCTCCGTCCAGTTTTGTTCCCTTGTTGGTGAGGAATTGTGATCCTTTGGAGGAGAAGAGGTGTTCTGGTTTTTGGAATATTCAGCCTTTTTGTGCTGGTTTCTCCCCATCTTCATGGATTTATCTAAGTTTGGTCTTTGATGTTGATGACCTTTGGATGAGGTCTCTGAGTGGACATCCTTTTTGTTGATGTTGTTTCTATTCCTTGCTGTTTTTTAGTTTTCCTTCTAACAGTCAGGCCTCCCTGCTGCAGGTCTGCTGGAGGTTGCTGGAGGTCCACTCCAGACCTTGTTTGCCTGTGTATCACCTGTGGAGGTTGCAGAACAGCAAAGATTGCTGCCTGTTCCTTCCTCTGGAAGCTTCATCCCAGAGGCGCACCTGCCAGATGCCAGCCAGAGCTCTCTTGTATGAGGTGCCTGTTGGCCCCTAGTGGGAGGTGTCTCCCAGTCAGGATACATGGGGGTCAGGGACCCACTTGAGGAGGCAGTCTGTCTCTTAGCAGAACTCGAACGCTGTGCTGGGAGATCTGCTGCTCTCTTCAGAGCTGTCAGGCAGGGATGTTTAAGTCTGCCAAAGCTGCGCCCACAGGCACCGCTTCCCCCAGGTGCTCGGACCCAGGGAGATGGGGGTTTTATCTATAAGTCTCTGACTGGAGCTGCTGCCTTTTTTTCAGAGATGCCCTGCTCAGAGAGGCGGAATCTAGAGAGGCAGTCTGGCTGCAGTGGCCTTGCTGAGCTGCCGTGGGTTCTACCCAGTTCAAACTTCCCAGGGGCTTTGTTTACACTGTGAGGGTAAACACCTACTCAAGGTGTTGAGTACACCTACTCAATCCTCAGCAATGGTGGATGCCCCTCCCTGCACCAACCTTGAGCATCCCAGGTCAACCTCAGACTGCTGTGCTAGCAGCGAGAATTTCAGCCAGTGGATCTTAGCTTGCTGGGCTCCATGGGGGTGGAACTCACTGAGCCAGACCATGTGGCTTCCTGGCTTCAGCCTCCTTTCCAGGGGAGTGAACTGTTCTGTCTTGCTAGCATTCCAGGTGCCACTGGGGTATGAAAACAAAAACAAAAACAAAAAAAACAACAAAAAAAACCTTCTTCAGCTAGCTCGATGTCCGCCCAAATGGTTGCCCAGTTTTGTGCTTGAAACCCAGGGCCCTGGTAGCGTAGGCACCAGAGGGAATCTCCTGGTCTGCCAGTTGTGAAGACCATGGGAAAAGTGCAGTATCTGGCTGGAGTGCACCATTCCTCCTGGTACAGTCTCTCATGGCTTCCCTTGGCTGGGGGAGGGAAATCCCCCAACCCCTTGCACTTCCTGGGTGAGGCGATGCCCCACCCTGCTTCAGCTCGTCCTCCGTGGGCTACACCCACTGTCCAACCAGTCCCAATGAGATGAACCAGGTACTTCAATTGGAAATGCAGAAATCACCTGCTTTCTTTGTCAATCTTGCTGGGAGCTGCAGACTGGAGCTGTTCCTATTCAGCCGTCTTGCCACCTCAGCTCTTATTATTTTGAGGTATGTTCCTTCAATACCTAGTTATTGAGAGTTTTTAACATGAACGGGTGTTTAATTTTATCAAAAACCTTTACTGCATCTATTGATACAATCATGTGATTTTTGCCTTTAGTTCTGTTCATGTGATGGATCACATTTACTGATTTGCATATGTTGAACCAACTTTGTATCCCAGGGATAAAGCCTACTTGATCATGGTGAATTCGCTTTTTTGATTGTGCTGCTGAATCTGGTTTGCAAGTATTTTGCTGAGAATTTTTGTGTCAATGTTCATCAAGGATATTGGCCTGAAGTTTTCTTTTTGTGTGTTTATGTCTCTGCCAGGTTTTGGTATCAGGACGATGCTGCCCTCATAGAATGAGTTGGGGAGGAGTTCCTCCTTCTCAGTTTTTTGAATTGTTTCAGTAGGAATCGTACCAGTTCTTCTTTGTTCATCTGGTAGAATTTGGCTGTGAATCCATCTAGTCCTGGGCTTTTTATGGTTGGCAGGCTATTTATTACCGATTCAATTCAGGGCTTGTTATTGGTCTGTTCAGGGAACCAATTTCTTCCTGGTTCAGGTTTGGGAGAGTGTATGTGTCCAGGAATTTATCCATCTCTTCTATGTATTCTAGTTTGTGCATATACAGGTGTTCGTAGTAGTCTCTGATGGTTATTTGTATTTTTGTGGAGTCAGTGGTAACATCCCCTTTGTTGTTTCCTATTGTGTTTATTTGTATTTTGTCTCTTTTCTTTTTTATTAGTCTAGCTAGCAGTGTGTCTTACTAATTTTTTCAAAAAACAAACTCCTAGATCTGCCCTTTCTCTCTAGAGTTGTTGATCCTGTGAATTTTTTTTGTGTCTCGATTTCCTTCAGTTCAGCTCTGATTTTGCTTATTTCTTGTCTTCTGCTAGCTTTGGGGTTGGTTTGCTCTTGGTTCTTTAGTTCTTTTAGTTGTGATGTTAGGTTGTTAGTTGAGATCTTTCTAACTTTTTGATGTGGGCATTTAGTGCTATAAATTTCCCTCTTTTCACTGCCTTAGTTGTGTACCACAGATTCTGGTATGTTGTATCTTTCTTCTCATTAGTTTCAAACAAATTCTTAATTTCTGCCTTAATTTCATTATTTACCCAAAAGTCATTCAGGAGCAGGTTGTTTAATTTCCATGTAATTACATGCTTTTGAGTTATTATTTTAATCTTGATTTCTATTTTTATTGCACTATGGTCCAAGAGTGTGTTTGGTATGATTTTGATTATTTTGCATTTGCTGAGGATCGTTTTATGTTCGATTGTATGGTCAATTTTAGAGCATGTGCCATGTGGCAATGAGAAGAATGTATATTCTATTGTTTTCAGGTGGAGAATTTTGTAGAAGTCTATAAGATCCATTTGGTCTAATGTTGAGTTCAGGTCCTGAATGTCTTTGTTAATTTTCTGCTGCAATGATCTGTTACTTACTGTCAGTGGAGTGTTGTTATTGCACAGGAGTCTAGGTCTCTTTGTAGATCTCTAAGAAATTGCTTTATGGATCTAGGTTTTCCTGTGTTGGGTGCATACATATTTAGGATAATTAGGTCTTCTTGTTGAATTGAACCCTTTACCATTGTGTAATGTCCTTCTTTGTCTTTCTTGATCTTTGTTGGTTTAAAGCCTGTTTTGTCTAAAATCAGAATTTCAGTGCCTGTTTTTTCTGATTTCCATTTGCTTGGTAGATTTGCCTCCATCCTTTTATTTTGAGCCTATGGGTGTCACTGCGTGTGAGACGGGTCTTATGTAGACAGCATACCACCAAGTCTTCTTTTTTTTTTTTTTCAGCTTACCACTCTGTGCCTTTAAAATGGGGCATTTAGCCCATTTACATTTTTGATATGTGTGGATTTGATCTTGTCATTGTGTTGTTAGCTGGTTGTTATGCCAGCTTATTTGTGTGATTGCTTTATAGTGTCACTAGTCTGTGTACTTAAGTCTGTTTTTGTATTGGTTGGTAACAGTCTTTTCCATATTTAGTGGTTCTTTCAAGATCTCTTATAAAGTGGGTCTGATGATAACAAACTCCCTCAACATTTGCTTATCTGAAAAGAATCTTATTTCTCCTTTACTAAGGAAGCTTGATTTGGCTGGATATGAAATTCTTGGTTGAAGGTTTTTTCTTTAAGAATGTTGAATATAGGCCTCCAATCTCTTCTGGCTTATAGGGTTTCTGCTGAGAGATTTGCTGTTAGCTTGATGGGGTTCCCTTTGTAGATGACCTGCCCTTTCTCTCTGTCTTTAACATCATTTATTCTATTTCAACTTTGGAAAATCTGATAATTATGTGTTTTGGGGATGAACTTCTTGTGTAGAATCTTTCAGGGGTCCTCTGTATTTCCTAAACTTGACTGTTGGCCTCCCTAGTGAGGTTTGGGTAGTTTTCAAGGATGATAACCTAAAATATGTTTTCCAAGTTGTTTTGTTTCTTCCCATCCCATTCAGGGATGCTAATAATTTGTAGATTTGGCCTCTTTACATAATCCCGTATTTCAGGGAGGTTTTGTTCATTCCTTTTTATTATTTTCTCTTTATTTTTTTCTGTCTTATTTCACAGAGCCAGTCTTCAAGTTTCAAGATTCTTTCCTCAGCTTGGTTTTTCATCTCTATCAGATCAGTTATATTCTTTATTATATAGGCTATTTTGTCTTTCTCCTTCTGTACCATTTTATTATTATTCTTAGTTTCCTTGGATTGAGTTTTGCCATTCTCCTGAATCTCGATCATCTATGTTCCTATCCATATTCTGAATTCTATTTCTGTCATTTTAGCCAACTCAACCTGATTAAGAACCCTTATTGGAGAAGTAGTGTGATCATTTGAAGGACATAAGACATTCTGGTCATTTGTGTTGCTGGAGTTCTTGAATTGGTTCTTTTTCACTTCTGTGTGTGCGTGTTCCTTTAACTGCTGGGCTGCCTCTGATTAAAGTGGTCAGGTAGGGGCAGGGTGGTTGTGCAGGAGTCCCAGGTTGGCCAGCCTTGCTCAGTGAGGAGAAGTAAGGACCAGGACCTATGTGGAAAACATTCTGGCCACTCTTGCATGAGGTGAGTGTTCTGTGCTGGGGGTTTAGACTAGTCCCTGATCCTGCCAACTCTGCAAAGCTGCTCCCCTGGGTGGGGGAGGCTTCTCTGTCTCTGTGTCACTCCCAGGTGGGCATTTATCCTGCCTTGCTTTTCTCCATTCTCTAGTCTTGGAAATCATTTCATGTCAGTACATATGACTGCCTCAACCTTTTTAAGGAATGTGTGGTATTCCACAGTATGACTGGTCCATAACTTAGCCATTCTTCTATTAATGGATATTTAAATTTATTCTAATTCTCTCTCTTATACACAATACTATAATGTTCATTTTATATTTATATTCTTGTACATATGTGAGTATTTCCCTAATAGAATATTACTGAACAGAAGAGAATACTGGAGGTCCAATAGAAGATATCATTTAAAATATTGATAATTACTCAAACTGTCCTCAAAAATGCCACACCAGTTTATACTCTAATTTATAGCTTCACATAGTTTTAACTTTTTTGTTCCTTTGCCCAACACTAGACATTATGGATTAAATTTGTTTTTTTAACCAATCTGAGAGATGAAAAATGAGATCTAATTATTATTTTAATTTCCATAATTAGTAAAGGTATGTATATTTTCATTTTAGGGGGATACTTGAAAATCATTCTAAATGAAACAGACTTTGGAGTAGAAGGAGTAAACTTCCCATAGTAGAAAGTCAACTCAAAGATCAACCTCTAGTAAAAAATACTCTTCATGGTATGAAAAGGTTAGTCAACTGTGCATTCAGTAGAGCCCTGCTTTTGGTTATATCAGTTCTGTTATTAATCTCCTTTACAAAAATGCAAAACTGCTATTTAGGAACCTGACAGCTTTGAAGCTGCAAGGGCCCCTAGACAATAAGCAGTAAATTCAGTAAGACTGGGCTAGGTTATTATGGGCAAGTATCAGGCAGTTGAGATTGAGAAAAAGGTTTCCTGAGAAGGTAGGAGTCCAGAAGCTCCTGGTACAAGTATTGGGAGCAGACATATCATACATCTAAAGTGAGTGTATATCTAAAAGACCAAGAAGTTCCTGAGAGGTACACTAAATCAGAATAACTACAAGTCATATTTATTAAATACTCGCCATATGACAGGTAGTATGCTAAGCACTTTGTATGAATTAACTTACTTAATCATCACAAGTGCATGAGGTAGCTATTATTATCTGTATTTTGTTGGTTAAGAAACTGAGGCACAGAAAGGTTATGAATTTGTCCAAGGTCATACTGCTAAGTTCATGTAGTTAAATGCCAGGTTAGCCTTGGCTCTGAGGCTAGTGGGGAAACTTACTTATTTCATGGAAATGTTTAGACAATTAAGTTGAAGAAATATGGGTGTGTGTATATGTATATGTATATCTATATCTATATCTATATGAATGAGATGTGTTTTTGGTCCTCACCAAATCATATTCTTATCCAGTGTCCCCTGTAAATCCTGTGAAGGAAAGTTAGAAGTTTTGTCTTCATGCAAAGGTAAGAGGTACCTGTGAATACTAAAATTATATAATCAAATTATTCAGCTCACAATGCAAAGTAGATTATGATTATCAAATATATACTGCATTCTACCTAAGAGATCTATAAGACCTATAATACGATCCTTGGACAAATTCATATGCTTTCTCTGTCTCAGTTTCTTCACTAACAAAACACAGATAATAATAGCGACCTTGTGGACTTGTAATGATTAAATAGTTACATAAAGTTTCACTCTAAGGTACCATACCAAATCTTTGTCTGCTCTAATAAACAAAAAATTTCAATGTATTATTATGCTCCAAAATTTTAGAAAACTAATGTCTATCAATTCTTCAGAATAATTTTATGTTTGCTAAAACTGTGAACACTAGCTAATTAGATTCGAGTTATCCCAAGAAGCCAGTGAAATAAAAGGGTTACAATCTAGGGCTTAGAGGTTCTGATTTTGTTTATATAATACATGACCAGGGCCTTCTGTCTTGTTCTCCTATTCCAAAAGGGGGAGCAAGCAGCATGGCCCCAGAGTCCTGAGAATCCTGAATACATTTTCCTTCTTGGGGAGAACAGGCTCAGTTGAAGGAAAGAACACTTCCTACCCTGACAGGTTGACTCACATTAAAGGATCTCTCAACATACATTCACATTAAAAAAAAAAAGAGAGATTCATAAATATCACCCATTTATACATTATTTATAAAAAACAAGGTAAATAATAGATCAGAATTAAAAAGAAAACGTATACCATTATAATAAAGTATTCTTATTTCACAGTTTATGAAACTGAGTCCTAGAGAGTTAGATGACTTTATCTTAAATAATGACTCAAGCTCTGCAAGTGTTTTCTATTTTTAACATTAAAAAACATGTTTTTATATAACTGTGTCATTATAATATGCTATTTTCTGACCTTTTTAAAACATTACTTTGTTGTACATTTTTTGTGTATTATGCCCCACATGTGCATTAACCTAGTCCACAAATGTGTTATTTTAATGGCAATATTCAATTAAATTATCAATAATAGTTTAACTTTTCTCAACTGTTAGATATTTGTATTGTTTCTCATATTTCTTTATTAAAAATAATAACGGTGCAACTACAAACATCGTATGCAGTACTTCTCTTTTACCCTCTATAAGTAATTTTACAAAGATAAAGGTTATTTTCAAGTCAAAAATAGTGCTCGGTTTTATGACCCTCATTGTACACTGCTAAACTATTCTCCAAAACAACCCTGGCAATTTACTCCATTATATCTAAGTCTACACTTCCAAAAATCCTGTCTGTTCTAATGGGCAGTAAAGTTTCCATATGCTCCTAATCTCCAAAATTCTGGGAAAAACGTGATAATAGTTCCTAATTACTAGTCATACATTTCTAGATAATTCCATTTTATTTAAGATATTTATATCTGTGTTTATAAGTGAGATTACTTTCATGTTGCTTTTTTAGGTGCCCATTTTAACATACCTTTTAGGATCAGGACCATAATAATTTACTTCATATAATAAACTAAGGAACCTCCTAGTGTGTTTTCCCAAGTCCATAAAAGCCCTCTTCCTATCTCTCCTCCACAATACAATCAGAACAACCTTTTAAATACCCAAGTCTCATCACATTCATTTCTTAAAATCTTCAGTGACTTCCCATTACTGCAATGGTATAGGCCAATTTTTTTTGTTTTTTTTAGATGGAGTCTTGCTCTGTCACCAGGCTGGAGTACAATGGCGTAATCTCTGCTCACTGCAGTCTCTGCCTCCCAGGTTCAGGCGATTCCCCTGCCTCGGCCTCCTGAGTTGCTGGGACTATAGGCCTGCACCAACACACCTGGCTAATTTTTTTTTTTTTTTTTTGTATTTTAATAGAGATGGGATTTCACCATGTTGGCCAGGATGGTCTCAATCTCCTGACCTTGGGATCCATCCACCTCAGCCTTCCAAAGTGCTGGGATTACAGGCATGGGTATAGTCCAAAATTCTAACTTGATCCATATGGTTCTAGATCATTGGCCAGTCATGCCCTTTCCCTCTTTGGTGTCTTCAAATGCACTCACCATAAGATTTCCACTCCCCTCGCTCCAGCTGCATTTTACTGATCTACTCTTGAATGCCATTAACATCTGTCACTAGGTTAAAGCTCTCACACTACCCAGTTCAAGTTATTCAAAATTACTTATTCAATGGCTGCTATCTCTGGTAAACTATATAAAACTCCATTTTCTACAGCAAAGGTCCCCTTTTTTTCAGGCTATTGGCAAGCACGCATTCTTTGCCTCAGGAGTTTTAGAACATGATACTGTATATACTGTTTCCCTATAAGACTATAAACCAAGGTTAAAGGCCAGTTCTTATATATCTCTTCCACTCAAAGTTTAGTATACCTTGCATTCAATAAAGGTTCAATGGATTTATATCAATATGTACTCCAGAGGAATAATACAAAGAGTAAACTTAATAAAGTCATATCAGACAAATACTCTTTAATGTTTGTAATATAAAATAGAAGAAATAACCATACATCACAAAGATATACTGACTTTCCGAGTTCATTGTTGAAAAATCATCAGAATTTCTGAGTTAAAGCATTTGACTCATTTGAAAGTATTATATAATTGAATAGGTAGAGAAAACTCTTCTGCAGAGACCTCAAAGAAAGAGTACTCAGCAAAGACCAAAACACCTCAATATTTTCTTTTTCCGTTTACCTCATTAGGTCCAAATAATCCTAAACGCTCCAGGAAATGCCCATGAGTCCACTGCATATGCCCAACCAGAACTATCAACCCCAAATACTACCTCCTTTCCATGACAGTGGATCATATCTTTAAACATCTCAGCTCTGGATTCATAAATTTATGACATTATTAATTTTCAAAATCAATTACTGTGTACTATAGACATATTGAAAACCTAAACCAAGAGACCTAAGAAAGGTGGAAGAGGGACAGTGATGAAATAAGTAAGTAATGAAATGGATAAGAAGGAATACATTAAGCTAAAGTAAAACAACCTTTCTAACTAATTCATTTCTGCTACTGAGAAGACACCTGTAAAATGAGAATAACAATAGTATTTATCTCACAGAGGTGTTGTGAAGTTTAAGTGAGTTAGTATACATAAAGTACTTAGGAGAGTGCCTGGCATTGTTGTCGTTTATTTTATTAGGTAGCTGGAACTTAAAGCTTTAAGTACATAAAAACAATGGGCTAACATTGTGGGCCAGGAAGACATCTTCTAGTTTGTTCAAGGCTAATAAAAATCTCCATATATGTACATTTCTAGGGAAGTTTCTGATAACCCAACATTATGACTTTTCCCATCCTAACAGGCAGGCAGTTCTTTATAATATCTAAAACTACTGTAGTTAAACAATCTTATCTGCTTTCTTTTACTTTTTATTAGTAGGAAAAGAAAGGAATTTTCTATAATTTAAATGAAGATGATGACTATAAATGTCTAGAGGAAATAATTAAACCAAACTGTTTTTATTTTCATAAGAGAAAAATACTTTCTATTAATATACAAGATGGCAAATCAGATAAAAATGAGATTGATTTAAAATCTTAAAAAATAAGTCATCTCAAGCAGAATTACGAGAGATGAAAAGATAACCCTATGACCAAAGGGGTGACGTTGCTTTCTACACCAATCAAAATTGCCCTGAAGTCTTCCTGCTTTCATTTTTCTTAATTTTTGTGATTAGTCCTAAATGATCACCTAGTCACTTTTCCAGAAGGAAAGCGAGACAGAAGAAACAGATGAGAAATAGAGCTTAGAAAGAGGAGAATGATTTGGCTACTACAGGGGATTCATTTGGGTCTCATCATTTGGTGCCAAGTTATTGATAAATATTTGTAATTTATTTGCAAAAACTTTGCCTTCAAGTGAATTGATATATGCCCCTCACTCAGGTGAGGAATTACTGAAAATTACGTTGAACCTCGTTTACTCTCTAATCCAACCCTTTCAATAAAAACAAGAAGACACTAAATCATGTTAGTATCCAAATTAAATCCCATGCCTGGATTATTTCTCTACATGCTATAAAGTCATTACCCATGCTTATTCCAATCTCTCTAGCATTTTTATCTATTCTAAGATTTCTCAAATTCTTTCACTCACTGATGCTAGTTCAGCACACACATATAGATAAGTTGACTATTCCTACTATTCCTTACCATTTCCTGATTATCTACAGTGAAACTTAATTTACCACTTTAAATGTTTTAAAATGTACAAATCAGTGGCACTAAGAACATTCATAATGTTGTACAACCACCATTACCCATCTAGTTTCACAACTTTTTCATCACCCTAAAAGGAAATCCATACCCATTAAGCAGTCAATCCTCATTCCCCTGTCCCTGACGTCCACTTTCTGTCTCTATGGATTTGCCTATTCTGAATATTTCATATAAACAGTATCATATGTGACATTTTGTGTTTGACTTCCTTCACTTAGCATAATTTTTTCAAGGTTCATCCATGTATCAGTATTTCATTTCTTTGATGGCTGAATAATATTCCATTGTAGAGATAGTCCACATTATGTTTATCCATTCATCAGTTGATAGATATCTGGCTGGTTTCTACCTTTTGGCTATTGTGAACAGTGCTGCTATAAACATTCATGCACAAGTTTTTGTTTGAACACTTGTTTTCAATAATTTTCAGTATATGTCCAGGAAGGACATTGCTGGGTCATATGGTAATTCTATTTAACTTTTTGAGGAAACACTAAACTGTTTTCCACAGTGGCAGCACCATATTACATTCCCACCAACATATGAGGCATCCAATTTCTCTACACTTTTATCAGCTTGTTATTTTCCATTTTCTTTAAAAATTACAGCCAACCTGGTAGGTATAAAGTGGTATCTCATTGTGGCTTTGATATGCATTTCCCTAATGATTAATGATGGTAAGCATCTTATCATGTGCTTATTGTACATTTGCTTGCTTTCCTTGAATAAATGTCTATTCAAATCCCTTGCCTTTATTTAAATTGGGTTGTCTTTTTATTGTTAAGTTGTGAGAGTTCTTTATATATTCTGGATAGAAGTCTCTTACCAGTTTTATGATGTACAAAGAGTATTTCCCATTGTATGGGTTGTCTTTCACTTTCTTGATCATGGCCTTTGAAATAAAAAGTTTTTAATAAAAAATAACCAAGCAAAAGAAGCAAAAAGTTTTTAATGTGATGAAGTCCAATTTATTTATTTTTTCTTTTATTGCTTGTTTTTTTGATGTCATATTTAAGTATGATGCTTCCTTTGATACCTAAGATATGTCAATGTTGGTTTTAATTTTTATTATACTAATCACTATCATTTATTAAGCCTCTACCATACGCCAGGCATTTTACATGTGTTATTTCATTTAACACACACACAGACACACACACACACAGAGCTAGTATTAATATTACAGCCATTTTTGAGAGAAAAGAAACAAGCAAACAAGCTCAAAAAGGTATTTTCTCAAAGTCATTCAGCTAAGATATAACAGAAGCAACATTCAAACTCATCTCTGTCTAAATGCACAGACCACACTCTTTCTCTCTTCTGTCCTGCATTCTGCTATTGTACAGCATAATATAAACTGACATTGACAAGAAAAGAGGGAATATATGTTGTATTAATATTCTATTGCTTCCATTATAGTACTACAAAGTTAGTGACTTAAGCAACAGAATTTTATTACCTCATAGTTCTGCAGGTTAGAAGTACAATAAGAAGCAAGAGCAAACACATTCGAAAGCTAGCAGAAGGCTAGAAATAACTAAGATCAGAGCAGAACTGAAGGAGATAGAGACACAAAAAACCCTCCAAAAAATCAATGAATCCAGGAGTTGGTTTTTTGAAAA